>NW_025901460.1:0-51082 GCF_022539505.1 Lolium rigidum
GCGGCCATGCCTACGAACCCCCCGTCGACTACTATGAAGAAGAGGCCGACGAGAACGAAGGTGAGGAGAAAGTCCAGGAGGAGTTGACCGACGCCGACACCGACGTGACCACGACCATGACCACGACGCGCAGGCGTTCCACCGGCACTCGTGGCCCGAGGTCGAGGTCCTTGGAGGATGAATGCATCATCGAGGCGTGGAAGCAAGTGAGCTTTTGCCCCATCACCGACGCAAACCAAACCGGGGGCAAGTACTACAAGCGCATTCTCGATTGCTTCAACAAGAAGAACTATGGTGATTACGCCACCATAGAGATGAACCGGAACGAGGGCGCCCTCTCTAACCGTTGGAACTTGATCAAGGGGTTGTGTAGCAAGTTCCATGGCTACTATGAGAAGATTAAGAACCGGAAGGAGAGCGGCAAGATGATGGTGGATTGGGTATGATCTACGCCTATCTTATTTGATGATCCTTGTTGTTACATATGAATTGATTAACCATCTTCTTACATATGAATTGATGATCCTTATTCTTACATATGAATTGATGATCCTTATTGTTACATATGAAATGATGATCCATGTTGTTACATATGAATTGATGAACCATCTTGTTATGCATCATATATTGTTAGATGCTCCATGCTCTCGAAATGTACAAGCACCAACACGAGGACAAAGACTTCCCTTGATGCATTGCTACAACAAGCTCCAAGGTTGCAAGAAATGGGACGACCTCCTCCACACTCTATTGAAGGACGTGGAAGATGGGCCGGTCGATCCAGCCGGCGCCTCCACCGGGCGCCCCATTGGCAACAAGAAGGCCAAGGCCGAGAGGAATGTGGCGCCGTTACTGGCAGCCGTGGACGCCTCCCTCTAGAAGATGATCAACTCATTCTCGGTTGAGAACAAGGAAGCGTCCGATAGGGCCGCCGTCGTGTGGAAGAAAATCCTCGACAAGCAAGACATGAAGATCGAGTTGGAGAGGGAGAGGGTGGAGGAGGCAAAGATGGAAGCTCACGCCGCTGCCATGAAGGCCACCAACGAAGCGACGCAGCTATCGTTGGCTAAAATGTCTCAAGGATCGGAGATCTTGATGGCCGACATGGAGAAGATGGACCTGTTGGCGCGGGCGTGGCACGAGATGTACAGCGGGCGCATCGGCCAAGAGGTGATGGCGGCGCCCCGGCACCGTCCACGTTCATGTTTACCCCGGCACCGTCCACGTTCATGTCTCCCCCGACATCGTCCACGTTCATGCCTCCCCCGACGACCGTGGATCCTGTTGCAGCGACGTAGCTACCGCTGGCCGCCGATCTCGCTGATGTCGTCGAGGTTGAGCCAACCCGTGACCTCCTTCATGTGATCATCTGGCTTGGAAGCCCCTTTTTTGCGCTAGAGACGGTGATCTGGTGGCCGTGTGTTGGCCCAAACTTCTTATTCCAAAACCTATTTGAATTTGGTGGCCGTGTGTTGGCCCAAACTGCATATTCATAAACTTATTTGAATTTCTATGCTTGTGTTTGAGTTTTCAAATTCAAATTATCTATTGGAGCTGTCGTATGAGGCGCGCCGGTGTGGGAGCAGCTCCCCCAAATAGAGGATGCTGTGCCGGCGTCCCCCATACGACAGTGTCGACGCCCCTGCCGGCTACTATTTGGGGGGCGCCGGTGGAGATGCTCTAACATCACACATCTGAAGAGGTTTTGGTGACGTGGCATGCCAATAAATGAAGAAAGAGAGTGAGGTAGTAGCTATGTTACCATAACATCACACACCTCAATGCAAGATGAGTCTATAAGACTAGTCACAATGCATAGTATCATATAGAAGTATCATGCATATGATACTACTACATGTTACTATCTCCACAATGCATGGTATCATATACTAGTATCATAGTCTCTATATATTAATTGTTTTGTAGAATCTCAATGCAAGCATATGTACTAGATTAAATGATATGAATTTTCTAGTAGTATGTGCTATGGTACGGTATCTACCTATGCTACTAGTATCATCTCTCCTCCATAACATCACACACCTCAATGCATGGAATGCATGATACTACCTATGATACTCCCATTGTGGGTAGTCTAATATACTAAGACTTCTCATAGTGAGAGTAACATAACTAGTAACATCACACATCTCAATGTATTTTGGTGACATGGCATGCTAATAAATGAAGAAAGAGAGTGAGGTGGTAACTAGCTATGTTACCATAACATCACACACCTCAAGGCAAGATGAGTCTACAACATAATAAATGATACAATGCATGACACCACATACTACCTCCGTTTCAAGGAATAAGGCGCACGCGTATTCAAAGACGAACTTTGACCATACAAATTAAGCAACAAAATCTTGATTATATTATATGTAATTAGCATCGTTGAATTGTGTATTGAAAAGTACTTTCTAATGATGCTAATTTCTTATAAATAATATTTATATATTTAAAGTAATTCATGGTCAAACAAAAAGCACGTAACCTAGACTACTAACCTAGACTAGTAATCTTTATATATTCCTTGAAACGGAGGTAGTATAAGTTACTACCCACTATGAAGATAGTAACCTAGACTAGTAACATGGCATATGTTACTAGTCTAAGTTACTCCCCACTATGACCAGCCTAATTACACACACAATGCATGACATTAGATATAAGTTACTACCTACTATGAAGATAGTAACTTGAACTAGTACTCCCTCCATATCGGATAGTAAGGCAAATAGCTCGGCGCAGCAGGATTAAGGCAAACGTTGATTGGTTGAGATTTTCTTCGTTACTCCATCTGCGGGAGTAATTAGAGGAGCTGAACCATGTGTTTATGCCCACGGGCGCTCCGTGCATGGTCGAGAAATCGTGCATGCATTGACGGAAAGCAAATCGTGCGGATCGCTCTCTCAAACAACATGCAGAGAAAAGGAAAGGAGGAGCTGAAAAGTAGGAAACCACCCATGCGGTATACCTAATAATCCGGTTTGTCTTCTATGGGAAAATTTGCCTTATTATTCGGTATGGAGAGAGTAACATGACACTATAGCCTAAGGCAGGAAAAAAATCTTTAATAGCTATGGTCCTGACCTAAGCCTAATATGCCTAGGCAATAGGTTGATTTAAGGGCATAATGCATCTCGTTTCATTTTCCTTTCGGTGGCGTACAGCGTACAAGCACTCATTGACCGGAGCTATCAGCCAACATCTTCCCATTCAACAGTAAACATTTACGGTGGAGGTTGATCGCGAGAACAGGCCGTACTTTTACATGGGTGAAGTGTTCACGATTGGGGAATGGGGATGGACAGGATGACAGGTTTGTTTCGCAAAAAGTCAATAGTATGGAGGGTGTTGTAGCAAAATCGCCAAAGGCAAACCCACCCACCTGGATCTGAACGGCACAGAAGAGATCGGACGGTGCGCGATGGCCACGGTGCAGAGCACCTCGAGCCGGCTGAGTTCGTATAAGATGCAGCCCTCGTGCCCGCTCCCTTGCTCAGTTCAGTTCCTCTCCTCCAGTCCTCCTACACAAAGCTCCAATGGGTTCCGAGTCCATGCGGCTCTGAGATCTCCCCAACATACTCCTCCGCCGCCGCACCGCGGAGCTGCTGCCCTTGCCGTAGCTCAGCGCCACCGCGCTACCTCCCGCTTGCGCCGCCGGCGGCCATCGCTCGTCGCCGTTCTCCTACCTCATGGCGTCCCTGCTGTCTGCTCTGCGCCCACGACGGTGGACACTGGTTTTTGAGGTACGAGCTTCTTGTCATCCAGTGATTGCCATCTTAATCGCAAAGTAACTTCCCTCGGTTTTTGCCCTTGACTTACAGTAGCTTTCTCTTCTTGTTGATTCTGTCTTCTACCAGATGGAGAGGACGAACTCTGCGCCAGCCGAGTCTTGCGAGCAGGAGGAGGCCAAGCACCATGAAGAGTTCAGGCCGAGAGGATTCTGTTCTCTACGAGTATCTGCATCTATGATCCATACATAACAATACTCCGGTGTTATCCTGATTGAGCTTTTCTTCTAGCCACCACCCTCCTCTTCCGCTTCTTCACACCGTGTTGCGATGTTGGCCTCTTCTTGACCTTGCAAGACCTTTTCTTGACCTTGTAAGACCCAACATTGCTAGAACTTCTCCCACCGCCTTCTTCTTCACTCTCCACCCTCTTGTCCGTGCCCCGTTCCTTCTAACCCTCCACCCTTCCTCCTCCCTTCCATCTATCCCTCCTGAGCTATTTTCGTAATATTGCCTTTTTTTCTTCTTATTATTCAAAGTACTAGAAAGCAAGAGGATACACGGAGTGTCAAGTGTGGGAGATTCTGCCTCCCCTGTCAATGCTATGTGTAGATTCAATCATTCTTAGATTGTATTTTCCATTTTTGTTTTGGCTGTAGAGAGTACAGCTTGATGAGACACGAAAGCACGTTTGCTGGTTGCCATCATGCTCTTGCATGTGGAGCGCGGAGTCTTACTTGTAACCGAGCATGTTTATGAAATGCATGGTTGTAATAAGTTTGCTATTCCTACTTGAATGGAAACAATTTGATGCTGCGGTACACTGTTGAGAAACTGCTCATTTTTGGCACTGCGGATGCATTGCAGTGTTTGTGAATTGTGAGTTGTCAATTCGGTTTGTTATGCCGGTAGCTATGCAAGTTCAGTTCTGTCTCATCTTTGTTGCATCCTAACATTCGACCCTACTCCAAGGACGCGGAGCTCCTTCACATGGGCTGGTGTCAGCTGACACCCATGCAAAACACAAAAATCTTCACTAGTTAGCACTAGCTAATGATTATTTATAGAAGATGATCCCAGTGAAATAGCAAGAATATAGACTTGATCCCATTAACATTTTTTCCTAGCCTCGTCCCTGCTACTCGATATTGATCCTTTTGAGGCACTACAAGTTCTAACCGCTACTAGCGACTATTTTACCATTTCATCGTCCACTGGTAGTATGAGACCAATAAGTTAGAGCTGAAGTATATATACATTTTACAGTAGTAGAATCTTGACCAGGCTAGCAGGATAGTTTCAGTTAAATAGTCTTGAAAGTAAAAGAGAACTGTAACAACTGTTCCAGCTAAGAGTGTAAGCAAAGAGGAACAGTTTATGTCAGATTCAGGTTGGTATAGCGCTAGTATGAAAATCATTACGAGAGTCAATTCATAGCACTCAATGTATGGAAATTTATGGAGCTGCCAGAGTATTGAATCAACTAGTGCATCACTACCTCTCTCTTTCTGTGCACCTACAAACTCATGACTTGAGATCTTGTCAACTGTACATACACTGCTGATGGATTTATCTCCAAAATGAGTGAATTTTAAGAATCATGCGGAGTATACTAAATTACTGCAGTACAGGATGTAGGGAGGAGTGGGGAATAATCTCACACGGGCAAACAAGAACTAAAAGCATTAGGATAAGCCAACAGATGACAATAGCGATATGAACAAGATGTGGATAGCTTAAGCAATGACAACTGTCAAGGAACATAAAAAGGTCAGCAATTAGGGGATACACACTCACATCACTTTAGGAAAAGAAGGAAAAGGCAGTGACAGAGGTTGCTCCACGAGCGCCGCTTGAGTCAATTCACAAATCATTGACACCACGACGGCTACAGGTAATGGGAACGTAGAGCAAAATGCCAAAAAGCAGCTCTTACATGCATGCTGAATTGCTGATGCTTTATACTAGTAACACTTCAACTAACCATCATTTGGTTATTACCACTGTCACCAGGTTAGCATGCCAAATAACAGTACCACAGCTACTGCTCCATTGAAGCATCGTATCATAGTGGCAGATCAGATATGTACATCCAATTGGTAGGGGCACTTACGCACGAGTCTCTGTGTACAGTAAATGAGCCATTGAAATGCATCAAATGGATCAACCTACCATTCCTGCAGGACACAACATACTTCTCCATGTACATGCATGCCTGCATCTCCTGCGAGCATGAATGTGACACTATACTACAAGTTAGAGGGCAGAGTGCTCTAATACTAACATATGCTTTATTCCATGGATGGCGTTACTGCATGCATTGATCAAGCTGCTTCAGCTGGTGGTGCTCTTCACATGGGTAGGCTTTCTAGTGTAAGGGACTAGAAGGGCACCAGAGCTGAAAGGCTAAGGCTACTGCAAGTATCATTGCATCGAAGACTTTTCTCTCCGAGAACTAAAATAATAAAATGAGAAAAATGAAGAACATTTTTTCCCTAGGCAACAAACGAGACAGACAATGTGCCAATGCATAACTAGGGCCGAACCAGTGCGTGCTGCTAGGTATTGACCTCGATGATCAAATATTAGTTTTTGACATCTTTCGCCTCAAAAGCAAGACTAGTTTGGAATGCTAGTAGTACAAGAGAATGCTCATCACGTGCCTCCCTCGTCTAGTTACAAAAGGGCTGAGCACTGAACATTCCAGGCTGGCGCTTTTATCAGTTAACGTAGATAGGTGATAGGCGTAGATTAGTTGAAGAGTCTGGTGCTCAGAGAACTCCAAATTACTGACAAATTATCCCAGAGCAACTATGGAAAAATCAACAAATTGTATACTATGTTGATCTCAGTGGAGAGAAGTCCAATTTACCCCCCTAAACTCGTCTCAAAGTTCAGATTACAACCCTCAACTTTATTTTGGTTCAATCTTCAACCCTGAATTCTATATGCTGTTCGAAATTGGACCTTCTACCCTTTTTTTGACATGTATTGAACCGTTTTTTCTCGCCAGTTAGCGGTTTTTCTTCCTATATACTGTGCCAACTCATCAACATATAACATACACGGTACAAGAAAAACCAGCTTAATACAATGCAATGGGTGATTTTGAACCGTTTTTAAAATTCAGGGTTGAAAGTTGAACCAAAGTAAAGTTGAGGGTTGTAAGCTGAACTTTAAGACAAATTTAGGGGGGTAAATTGAACTTCTCTCATCTCAGTGAAACAAAATCAGGAGATCATGGAGATGCATCTAGTTCATACTATCCAATTTTTAACTGACCCAGCCCCTGAGATCAGATATCACTATCAGGCTATGAAAATTTTGTTCTGCTAAGGTGTGTGTGGATGGAGAGCAACAGGTCTACATGACAACCACGCAGCTATAGTCCCATGTTTCCTCTACCCTTTGATATCGACAATTGGACATTTATGAGGTGCCCACCACTTTCATCTGTCCCTCCAAAGAGAAAAGAAAAGAAAAAAATACTCACAATCTGCACCTATGTACCCTGGCGCAATTGGACAGCTGCTTGACGCAGGGGGTATAGTTTTGTCCTTAAATGCTTTTTTGCGCTCTCCTCTCCCCCACCCTGCCTGCCGCACACATTTGAAAGCGCAGCGGCATTTACGCCTCACAGAACGTTTGAAGGCTTGTCATGCATGCATGCATGCTTGCTAAGGGCGCAAAGCCTCAGTTTTCTCAGCTGAGAAGTTAGTGGTAAGTGGACAAAACGGATTGAATTTCAAACAGTGAAGCGAGCAGCGCCTGTGGGCAATCAAACAGATGGGCAGGAATCCACGCCACGTCCAGAAACAGTTGCAAGAACAGGAGCAGCGATCGACGAGCGTAGAACTAGCAAAGGGTAAAAAAATGCTGCCGAATCGTCGTGATACTACTCGTACTCCTCCTACAAACTAAACTTTGCCCAACAGGGAAGTCTCAGAGCAGGGCATTGAAAGCATGCATGGCTGGGGTGGGTAACCTGACTAGTCAAAACCTAAATGCATGCATGCACGCGCATGCATGGCAAAGGATCCGGTTGTAATGGCTCCCATATCTTTTGCATCTTTCTTGAGAAGGAACTGGTGCCACACCGGTTCTTCCAAGGGATACTAGCTAGTCTTTCGATCTCCTGGCAGATGAAAATCAATGAGGTAGGTATAGAGGCACAGCCACGAACTACTCGACCATAGTAATACTCGATGGTCATCAAGAATAGAATTCCAAGTAGTATTGGAAAATGCGATTAACATTGCCACAGCTGCTCAATATTCCAATAATTCATGTCTGAATACTGAATAGTCCTAGTAATGCCAAGGGAATACAATGTGTATCTTGTATGTTCATGTTTGCTCTAAAAAAGGTTTGCTCGATCTTCTCAGTTCATGGCACTGGACATATACTTCTACACAGATGACATATTTTCTACTCCCACTTTGTCTCTTTTTTGTTCTGAAATCTGCCAGGTTTTGTTCAATGACCTCTGCCCTGGACCACTACTGATACCTGAACTCTACAGAGCAGCTCAGTGATACATCATAAAATGACCATAAATGGGTAGCGTATGACCGTAAGATTGCAACATAAATATTGCAGATCCTAGAGCCCCTACGATCCATTCAAAATAAACCGGTTGCCAAGCTAAAGATCTCTCCCGGATCTCTTCCCTGCCTGCAACTGCAAGGGGAGTTCCAGGAACCGCCTGGCTCCTAGGAGCGATGTGTACAAGACGCAAAATGGCAGACTAGATGAGCAGGGTGGTGGCGTCTGTGCCCTCCCGGTGCAGGTGGAAAGACAAGGCAGCGAAGACCCTATCGCTACTAGGCAAAGCCCACGCATGATTGTGTTCTGATCAATGAACAGTAACAAAACGCCTACATGATAAGTAAAACTGTGTAACTGAAGCGCATTGAAAAAAGTGGTCAGGTAGACTGTGGTCACCATTGTCAAGTCAGTTCGTGCAGAACCAGAAAGTTAAATGCTCTAAATTTACAGCAGACTAGAGCAAAAAGACTAAAACCTGAGCATGTTCAAAGCCACAAGAAAGTTACAGTGGAAATTAGAATCAGGTACTCCTACTCCAGAGATGAAATTTTACCTGCTCCTTTTGGCGCCAGGGGATGCATGCATGGACCAATCAGCAGCGTGTTAAAGAGGGTGCAGTTAAAATCAATTTCAGATCTTGACTGATCGAGTCTTGGCTACTCAGTGCTGCACAGTCACAGTGCAAGACATATTAGTTGGCCGGGAACATAACGAAAATCAATGGTATAAAATGTAAAATTACAGCGCTGGCAGTTTGACTCACAGAGTTCTTGATCCTGAACATTGGTGGATGCAGGCAGAAAGATAGTATATCGGGGCAATAGGAACACAACTGTCAAGAGTGTATGCATTTCTCAGAATAAATTGATTACAAGTGGCAATATTTACATGCTATCTGTTTATAAAACTGCCAATCAACTTGAGTTAACTGGCTTCGTGTACACAACCTTGTTTACATGAAACCTATACAACAGAGTATACTCTCGTATCAATAGATTAAGGGGCCACAAACTCGCCAAAATAGCCGGCACAGGAGGTGGTCACCCTGGTGAGGTAACAAGTGCCGACTTCTCTGACCCAAAAATCCAGCAAATTAGAAGGAGCACTTCAGGTGTTGACTTTCAAGCAAAAGTATGGAACTACACAAGGACTTGAGACCTCGCTGCACGACGAGAGCATTTGACGCGAGCACTCTTGTTCGCGCCACAAGCACACCCTTCTAGTAGATCGAGATCTTCGTCACATATTAATATTGATGCCATCTCTGGACAGTCCAAAAGCATTTTTGAGCTAAGAAACCCTGCAATTGTCCAGGTTTGGTATAGCCTCGACTGTTTTCCAATAAACCTTCCATTCCTCGTGTCATAATATTCTGGCCACTTGTCATCCGAGAGCTTCTTCTCCACGGCCTCAACAGCCCTCCTTGCCAAGTCAGGCCTACCCATCTTTATACAGGCTAGAGTGAACTGAATTTAACAAAGATAATTAATCGACCTTAAAATCGTAAAAGAAGAAACAATAAACAAAAAGAAGTTAATACTTAATAGAGAATCTGTACCTGCCACAGCAACGTAGGCCAAGATCCACCATTATGATATGACCAGGGCCTGCATGCAGCAAAGAAGATTTCACACGACATAATCAATCCCAAAACAGCAATTTTTTGCGAGAAAAATATCAAAACAATAAAAATTTGGTCAATATCCAAAATGATATTTGATTATCATAGGTAAAGACTTCACATCACGGGGACAAAAGAATTCTATTTGGAATGATAGAAGCAAGTGATGCATATTTGTAGATTTAGGAAGATCAAGTTCTAATGCAAAGCAATAATAAGATGTACCAAGTTCTCAAATTCCACAAACTAAATATACATTCAGCATAGAGAAGTTTCAGTTGCTCACGTGTTTTTGGGGTCACAACCAGTGATAATACGCCATTCCTCATACTCCAGAGCAGGGTAACATATTTTGAGAGGCATATTTGCAACTATATCATCCCATTTGGTTTCAATGAGATTCAGGATACCCTCTGCTTGCTTTGGAGTGGCTAAAGAGGAAACAATCGCCCAGAGATTTCCTAGAGAAAAGAACCTGAAATCCATGTGAGCTGGTTGTAGGTTTCCTATAAGATAACCACCTTTCTCAGGAATCCAATCTGCAAGCCAAGATGGGATTTGCTCTGGGTAGATGTTGAACTTATTGATAGCATCATGTGAGTACTCCTCAGTCTTGTAGCGGTAAATCTCATTTATCTTCTTCATGTCCACCCAATAGTACTCTCTTATGTGAAATGACAGAGCACTGAGCCTGTTGTTGATAACACGGATCAAGTTCTTAGACCCATCATCTATATTGACCATTTCACGGGCACAGCGCAAAGCAGAATAAAACAGAGCCTGCGAAAAGAAATCCTGTTAGGCAGCTGATGAGAAGACTCTACAGTTCATTTCTCTTTGTCTGTGAGCCTTGCATATGCAAAGTTAAGGATCAAAATGAGTTGCCAGTTCAGAGTTTCTTATTAGAAAAGAACATCCTCCTTAATCCCCATCAGGCCATAACTATACTATGCAATACTTGAATACATCAAGATCAAGTGTCCAAGATTAGCTAACCTGGATCTCGAGAGGATGCCCATGGATTCCCATCCTCCGATCAATCATGCATGATCCATCAGTGACTAGCAATGTAGGAAACATGTCAAATCCATCAGACAAGCACAAATTGAGGATTAGTCTGATGCCTGTCTGCACATCAACTCTTTCTTGTAGTGCATAGTCTCCAGTAATTTTACCATATGCCCTCAATAGAATTATCCACCAAAGCCCTAAGAAAATAGAGCTTCGCATGAAAATCCATGAAAACAAAATTTATGTCCGAAGTTATAACACAACCCCACTCAACACTCACCAGAGTCAACAGGTGCTACACGCCCAATGGCCGATTCCCCAAAGTCAGGGTCAAGAACCTCCTCAAATGCTTCATTGTTTCCATCTAAAGGCACAGATCTGACTTTAAAACTAGCAGGCATCAACCCCTGACCAGGACTGTAGCAATCCACTGTCTTCTCCCAACTCTGAAAGGTACAGAAATAGAGATGAGCAGATACTTCAGAACACATCGCTCACAACTTGGAAATTCAAAGAATGATATCCAGGACAAACAGAGAATTGGTACTTCAGCTACAATCATTCTGATGATTTTAGAAGATGCTACCCAAGGCAAAAAAATATATAATGGCGCTGTTTTCAGGGGTTTGGTGGATGGGACCTGTTTTATAAAGCACAAAACCATGTTTCCAGCATAGTATACCTATGTTTCTAATTTTGAAGAGAAAGCATTCAATCTCAGAACACATATATCACTAAAGTATTAAACCAATATTAACCATGTTACTCAAAATTAACTAGAGCACTATTGACATTAGTGATGAACCCTAATTCACATTTTACTCCGATTGTTCTAGTGTTTGAAATTGAATGACTGGCATGAGTAATTTGATTGAACTAGTACACAAACTTGAACATAGACTTTCCTCAAGATCCGTTAGTCATCGTGCAAGTGGAAGTTGCGGGGTTGCGAAAGCTAATGACAAGGAAAGAAAGACTTAATAGCACCTGAAAGCTGTAATCATAGGGACCGCACGAATATTATTGTTTTCATGGATCATATAAGGTGAAGTGGCAAGTTGTTGTACTGTTATGTTTGCAAAGACATTGTAATCACAAAAGTGGATTTTTTGGGCAAATTACCTAAGATGTTAAACTATATCATTACTAGACAAAATATGGGTTGTCACTAGCACTGGTTGCTAAATGGTAACACGATCTCTTGCTTGCTTACTCTAGCCTACATTATGGCTGTAGACAACCATGTCGCACCACATTTGGTATAAACGCTTACACTTCTGGTGAGCGTAGGTCCATAACTTTGCAGACTGGATATCTATGTCTGCGAAGTTGTATAAGAGCTCCAAACATGTAATCACGGATTATTTTTTTGCAAGTCCTTTACCTAGTTGACATGTCATTTATGTGGGACAAGGTGGTGGCATGGCATGGATATGGGAATTCCTTCTCCGCCTATCCCCCTCACTGTGTATCTCATGCCCCTCTTTTGTCTCTCTGATCTGGCAGGGAGAGAGAGAGCCTTTGCGGGTGTTGCTAATTGAGCTACTAATCTCTGGATCACTGCTAACTTGTGTGGTTGGCTATTGCTCCTGGACTCATGCAGCAGTGGAGCAGCCTGCTAGTGTGAGGAAGACCACTCAGCCCGTTCCTCTTCACCGAAGGGTGCAAGATCAATGAGCTATGACACGCTATTCAGCGGGTGGCTGCTTTTCTCTGTCTCAGGACAGGTACCAACCTCTGCACGGTTTTCTACAAGAGCTACAGCAAACCAGACCTTCCCTGGTAGGATACTGCCTCTACCTTCATTTCAATCTCCTTCAAGAGTTCAGTCCCCCTCCTCTAAATTTTACAAGGCTTATTCATTGTTACCTTTACCCTTCGACTCCATGTTCAACCTCTTGCAGTGCTGCTGCGAGCTCTCACTCCAACTGCATCGCATGTGCCTACCATGTCATGTCCTCCTTCTCTGAAAATCTACAGGTCAAGGCAGCTCGAGGGAAAGCCTCAAAGCAATTGTGAGTTTGTCTCTACCAGCAATTAGGTGTATACGCCATGTCACAGTGGTGAAAAAGTTGATGCCTACCTATTGAGGAATGCAGTAAGTGTGTCACCCAGGCTGTGTGGCACATTAATGTTAAGTGTGTCGCTGTCACCTCCAGCCAACTTCTAACTCCATGGAGGATAAGCCGAGATCGGTTCTTGGCTTGCTGGTGCACTTCTAACAAATTTGTGCCTCTGCCTGCAGATTTTAGTATATTCCGTACACTGATATATCAGTACTGGGTAGTTATCCAACTGACTAATTGGCTGTCGATAAATTTTCAACAGGTCGATAGATTCTTCTTACAACTCAGTGCCCACTGCCTAGTCCTCTTACTCCCACACATATTATATTAGAGCGAGGAAGAAACAAAATGTTACTGCCTCCGTTCCATATTAGTTGTCGCTGATGCAGTACACAGTTGCACTAAATCAGTGACAACTAATGTGCAACAGAGGGAGTACCGTCTAATACTCATGCGTTTGAAACATGTCCCCAGTGCAATCACAATCAACACCAAAGCAACGGAGGGAGCTCTACCGCTAAACGACGAGAAGCTACCGCGGCCACGCCCGGCCCGGCCGTAAGGTTGGCGGTTGGCGCTCTGACCCTAGAACACCCCTGGCGCTGCTTTTGTGTCGCCATGAAACCCGCCTCCTAGCGCGTTCTCGCTGCCGTGCATAATGAACGATGGGAGAAGGAGTTAATCCAACGGCGGTGCGTATGAGAAACGAGGAGTCCTCCTACCAAACGGGAAAGAGATTCGCCAAAAAACGGGAGAGAGATTTAAGGGGATGAGCGTTTAATTAGGGGCAAACCTAGAAAGTTTTACAGATGGAAAAGCTCCCCTTAGCGACGAGCCCAAGTTTTTACGCCTTAAGCATAGGAACGGAGGGAGTATTAATTTGTAAGCTCATGGACCTACTTGCTCCTACAGATTCTTTTTCCTATTTAAATGCAGCATAGCTAGAATATCTAACTTTTGCCAACGCTCAAAGATGCCATCCATATTGTCAGATCCAAGAAATTGTGCCAGATAAACTTACCACACACTAGAGTGGTATTCCTAAAATGGCCAGTTTGGATTGTGTGCATGCAATACGTTGATTACGGCTTAAGATGTATGCGCCGTCTAAAATAGCCTGTAGCCAATTCTTGTTACCAGGATGCTTGTTTGCTTTCGAGATTGTACTGAACACATGTAATGAGTAGGCTATATGCATCCTTGATGCAGAGTCCTGAGTAATAAAGCTTCCATTTTTTCAAAAAAAAGAAAAGCATTCCTAAGCAATGTAGCCAATCCCACAGCGTAACTAACTATGCACTCAAACTAGCTACTTGAAAATGAACCCCATGGTGAACTTCCAAATTCGGCACAGAAGAAAATGTGATACTCAATGTAAGTTGAGAGTCAAATTATAAGTGCAGGCGGAAAACATACATCGGTACCAAACTAACAAAGATGTCAAAGTATCATAGATTCAAATCCTACAGAATAATTACACTCATTATTGAATGCATGCAGAGCAACACCGCCAACAGATTTGTACTGGAAAAGTGCTACTCCTTCCGTTCCACATTAGTTGTCACTGATTTAGTACAAGACAACTGATGTGGAACCGAGGGTGTACCGTGTAATACTGATGCGTTTGACACATGCCCCCAATGCAATGACAATCAACAACAAAGCAAGATGTCTAAAATTGACAATATACATTGAGGGTTTGTTCAAACAATTGGTGGTGCTATCTTGGAATGCCTATGTGAGATACACTAGATTGTATACATTATCTGCCATCCTAGTGAAATGACATTATAATTCCACAATAACCACCACTTTATAGCACATTTACAACATTGCTGCTACTGCATTTCAACTGAACGTGCATAGTAGAATTTTTTGTAGAGGACGTGTATAGTATAGCAGCAGTAATCATTTTAAGAAGATGATGTAACTCACCTGGAGCTGCAGGGTGTGCAGCAAGAAGTTCTTGACGATGTCGCTCTCACCCCTGAGGAGGAACGCGATGGCAGAGGGCACGAAGTCCCGGATAAACACCTGGTCGTAATTGAGCATGTGGTTGGCCGTGGACGGGTCGTTGGCGGCCACCGTCCCGACCGCGCTGCCGCAGTAGTTGACGACCGCGCGGTTGAGCAGCCACCACGCCTCCTTCTCCTGCGGCGACTCCTCCCTGCTCCTCACGGCCTTCACCCCGGCCTTGAGGCCGTCCAACTCCTCGTGCTGCAAATCCACCGGATCCTGCTCGGGCGCCGCGGCGGCCGCAGACGCTGTCTCAGAGTGCGACGGGGCGGTGGGGAGCTCGTCGAGGGGGGGCGCCTCGAGCGGCGGCGACGCTGGGGCGAGCGCGGCGCGGAAGGGGTCGAGGGGCGGGGGCTTGTAGCTTCCCGCCGCCGCCGACGTGGCGGGTTCCACTGTGGTGGAGAGGAGGCGGCGTGCGGCGGCGGCGGCGAGGGGCGCGGCGGCGGTGAGGGGGGAGTTGGCGAAGTGGCGGCGCGAGAGGTGGAGGAGCGCGTGCCGCTGCGCGCCCCGGCGGAGGTGGGAGATGGCGGCGGCCGCCATTGCAGCGCGCGCGAGATTTGGATTGCGGAGGAAGAAAAAGGGTTCGATCGGATTCGGGGAATTGAGAGATTTCGTGTTGGGTTCGCGCAGGCTTGAATCGAATCGAAAGGGGAGTAACTACTCCGTAGATCGTTAACTTAAGTAAGTAGCGGTAGTTTAGTTTTGGAAAGTGTAAAATATAGGCGCTGTTGGAACCGAACGGTGAAGAAGGCGGCACGTACGTGACGGTTGTCCGGGAGAGAAAGTAACACGAGCCACGCACCCCATTTGTGGGTCACGTGGAACAGGAGGGCAATGGAATTTGCCTTGTTTCTGCTCACATTTTCAATCTTTTGCGAGGTTGCGAGCAGGGCTCACTTGTTGCATCAACATTTGCTTGTCAATCAAATGGGGACACGAGTAGTTCTTTTATCAACTTTCTCAAAACTTGCCTACATTTCTTTAGCTCCAGTACACATGGATGGATGTGTTGTAGTATCACGAGAAGAGACACAAAGAAGTAATGTATGTAGACTTTTTCATATACGATTCTCATACATCAATATCATTTGTGGAATTATTACTGTGCCTCTCAACTCGTTGTGACTTCCCATAATAACAAAGTCAAGGTGTTTCAACGTCCTAGCACACAAAAATGTGTGCACATCTATGCTGGGTCCTGGATGATACACATCCTACAGGTGTCATCCAACCTTAGATTGAACCGCATTTAGTGATTGGGAGACCATCTCTTATGTTCCAACAAAAAACAAAGAGAACTTAGTCTCATATGATCAGAATTCTCCTCCTCTTGCTCTCATATGGGGAGACAAGTGGTTTATTAGGTACCTCCACTCAATTCAATAATGACCAAAATGACACCTTTGTCACTAGTCAATATATTGGCAGATTATTTGCAATAAAATGCAAATTTCTCATAACCTGAACCTGTAGTTCAGTTTCTTAAGTACGTGGATCAAATGTCAACGACATTTCTTAGCCATTTCCTGGCATTTCGTGTGGTACACATCTCTCCCTAATGTCAGAAAATGTCGTTATTGCAAAAGCAATAAGCGTAAAGGCCCCTAACTCCCTTTTCAGGTTAAAGTTTGTGACGAATTAACAATCATACCACAGTTATTCCTCACATAGATCCCAAATATATGTGAGGGCCCATGACATACGTCGGGGTGGTGATATCGGATGCAACCGATTACCGCAGATGGGAAATCCTATTTCCACGTGCAAACTGCAAGGGGACACAATATTAAACATGCGGCGTGTGATTCCGCGTGTTACCACCAACTAAATGTTGGCAAATCACAATTTTGTAACATTGGTCATGCAACTTTGACTCTCTTTCAGAAAAGATCTAGCCAAACCATTGTGGGTATGTACAAAATATACTGAATATGACCATTGAATGTTCGTGAATCAAATTCAACGACAATTCTATTCCAATGGCATTATCCCACGTTAGTACACTCTGCTCTAAATTCGTCAATTTGAGCACTTAATTCAGTATTCACGTGTTTTTGTGTGAATGATGCACACATAAGATCATCTTCAAGATGCATCTGTGCAACCACGAAACACCAACATAAAATCCACACAATGGTTGAGTAACCCACATACATTCTTGAATGCTTTCAAGAGTAGTGTGTGGCTCATTCTGAATTTTAAGGTGACAGTGCCTTAAAATTAATTCCCCTATGGCACATCTAGTGTACATAAAATCTTATGATTGCTGGGAACATTGAATCAGTCATGTGTTGGTCAACAAAATTGTCAATAATTTCTCTAACTTCTCATACCATGGTGAGAAAGGAGGAAAAATTATTGTGTACGCAACAAAATTAAGTATGAAATGATTCGTACGCTCAATTTTCTCAACTATCATGTCCTAGGGACAAGATGTTGCAAATTATACTACATGTAGTAGTACAATAATAGGCTACAGATATCTGGGATAACCAAGAAACTAAGCGAGATCTCCGGGACATCTTGGAAATAATCATCCACAAACATATCATCATTGTGAAGGAGTCATTTTCCTTCTACAATGCCAGAATATTTTCTGGTTGTTCCTTTGAAGTTGAACTTAAATCTTATCACATTGAACTCATTTGCCTTCTCCGTTAAGGAGTTGGTGGTATGATTCAATTCAATACTTGACATATTGGTAACCATTGGTACCATATTTCGTAGTACCACACCTTTGACAAACAGTGTTGTCATTGCGATCATTTCTCTTAAATGATCCATTCCCTTTTGAGATATATACTTATTTTTTATTTGTCATTTTGCCTTCACTTTACATTCAACTCTCTGTGGTTTTTAACCACTAAATTTCTTAGCACTAAGAGCGCAAGCATGCATTTCACGCAATGGTATCACACCCATTGAACGTGATGATACTTCATAAGAAGTTCATCATATTTTCACCCTGAAATAAAAATGGTATTTATATTTACCATATAGGAGAATGTAAAATGCAGCAAGGACTTACAATCAGATATGTATCCGAAATTGCCTTATCATATAATATCAACCCAATGTTGATTTATAGACAAAAGACTGATAAGCCTTAACGGATTGCAGTCCCAAACACGAATCGAGTCGCTGCGATTATGCTATCTTATAAATAGCCATGACATTATCTACATGTGGAGTTTCTGTGGCGACATGGCCACGGGTTCGACAAAATCATCAATGTCCATGACCCATGTTAAATGATTACTCCCACATAATGTCATCTCATCGTACTACCTTTCGAGAAAGGTTAGCCATATGATGCATGAAATGTTCATGCATTAATTTACCATCAGTAAATTAAGTAGGATAAAAATGCTATGGCTGAGCATAATCATGGTCATGGTGATTCGTAGTGACCCATAGGTCAAGCCTTCCACAAGAACACCACAATGTGGTGTAGATCTGCAAATTAAAGTTAGTCACCTCAAAAGGGACAAAACTTTAATTTCCTTAAAGCACATGGAGGTAGTCAACCACCTAGTGGTGCCTCACTCTTATGGACATTCTCATCGATCATAGTCTCCATAACCTTATGTTATTTATAACACATGAAGGTAATCACCAAAAAATGGTGTTAAACCTCTCAGTTGTGCATGAAAATTAATTCGTAGCTATGATGGCGTCTCATAACTTGTGTTTGCATGGAAGGTAATCACCAAATTATGCAAGTATGTTTGCACAATTCTCTTCATAGCATAGCATGCGATGTTATCGTCGTCAATGTCTTGGTTCCACATTTGATGGAGTATATGACACTAAAGTCACAACCAACGACAAATGCTATGAAGCTACCAAGCATTTGAAAAAACTTCATCAAGGTAGTCACCACATGTGTAGACATCATAGTTTTAAACGAATATTATTCCGTTGCTATGATCCCATGCCATAACTATTGTTCCTTCGCTTTTGCTTAAAACACATGGAGATAATCACTACTAAGTAGCGTAGATCTCACTCTTATGGATATTTTCCAACCTTGTGTTCATTAAAACACATTGACGGTATCACCACACATGGTGGCGTAGACCTCACAGTTGGGAAGGAAGTTAATCCTCTTTGTAATGCAATCCATAAGTTGTGTGCAAAATTAAAGGGGTCATTATATCTGAATGACACAATATAGACCTCAAGGTAACGGTGCATAATCTACAGTTAAGTAGTAGATGTCACTTATCAATTATTTTCTAATTCACAAGTATAAACTTGAGATAGTTATGCAAGTGTCATACACTTTGCTACCTGATGTTTTTCAAATTTGTGAGCAAACTCCATATTCTATAAGAATAATGGAGCCACCATATTGCTTTGCAACAGTATTACTCATGTAATATATATATATATATATATATATATATATATATATATATATATATATAGGACATATTTATACTACACCCGGGTGTAGTTACACCCACGCGTGTTTCGTATAATCTAGGGAGTATCTATCATACGGAAGTATATGTACATGTAGTATGAAGTATATAAGACTATTTTGGTAGTATATATAATACTTTGTAGGCAGTATGCAGATTTTCTTACGTAGACTCATTTTTTACGTATACATGTGCATGTATTTCGTATATATAGTGCAGACTACATGCTCACTTATATTTTTTTCACAAAACTTGGTTTGTAATATCTTAGATATAATATAAGAACATAATCAAACCGATAAAGTATGGTACATACTTCCGCATGGTAGTATATAACACGTGGGTGTAGTTACACCCAAGAGTAGGAAGTATTTATCCTATATATATATATATATATATATATATATATATGTAAAATGGTGCATTATCAGTTCTTATGCAATTCAGCAGGACACAATAGTTTATCATGTATTTTTGCTTTAAAGCCTCGCAAATAACAGTAACTTAATGGTCAAACTGCTGAAAACAGCAAGCCCGAGTCCAACAAGACTCAATTGCAATTGTTGTAAGTCTCAACATGAAAAATTCGGGGTGAAACCAGAAATTCCATGGACTTCATAGAAATATCAAAGAAACCAGAGGGTTGATTTGTAAAATCAGTGAAAGGATAAGAAAATTCCCCGAGGGAAAAACCACCCGTGCCGGAGGGAACCTCCGCCAGAGCCGAGGGCTGCGTGCGCACTAGGCACCGCCTCCGCTGGCACGACGCGCTGGGGCTCTGGTCGCCCCGCGCCAGGAGTGGTTGTCGCCGGTGAGTGCGACGCAAACCTCGAGTCCGCGTGCGCCAGGAAGATGCCGCCACGCTTCTGCACGGCTAATCGGTAGCCATGGAGCGCGCCGTCGGCTGTACCCGATGGTCCTCTTTCGCGGACGCAAAATGTGAACAACCGCCATTGCAGATGCAGATAGTCACGCCGCAGACGTAAGCCTTCGCATCCGCCCCGCTGTTATCACCAGAATTTGACCGAGTCAGAGGTGGGCCGCGATCAAGATGGACGTGAAGAAATATATATATAGAAGGAATACGTGAATCGGCCTTTTATACTAAGTTGGGCTTAATTGCCCGTGTATCTGTAACATATTAGATCGCATCTTAGTTTAGAAGTTAGAGTTTATCTCGTGCACGGTTTGGTGCACGCCCACATTAGAAAGTCCCCTGGACTATAAATATGTATCTAGGGTTTATGGAATAAACAACAACCAACGTTCAACCACAAACAAATCTCGGCGCATCGCCAACTCCTTCGTCTCGAGGGTTTCTACCGGTAAGCATCATGCTGCCTAGATCGCATCTTGCGATCTAGGCGGCACAAGCCTGCCTACGTTGTTCATGCGTTGCTCGTATCGAAGCCTTTTTGATGGCGAGCAACGTAGTTATCTTAGACATGTTAGGGTTAGCATTGTTCTTCATATTACATGCTTTCGTAGTGCAACCCTTGCATGTCTAGCCGCCCTTACACCTATCTTAGGTGTAGGGGCGGCACCCGCTTGATCATAGTTTAGTAGATCTGATCCGTTACGATTGCTCCTTGTTCTACAAGGATTAGTTTAATATCTGCAATAGTTAGGCCTTACAAAGGGGGAGGATCCAGCGGCGTGTAGGGTGACGTTTGCTAGCCCTAGAAAGGATGTTCCGGGGATCAACCTCGTGTTGGTTTTTAGGCCCTGTCTAGGATCGGCTTATGATCACCGTGCGCGAGCGCGAGGCCCAACTCGGAGTAGGATGATCCGATTATGCGGTGAAAACCCTAAATCGTCGTAGATCTCATTAGCTTTACCTTGATCAAGCGGGACCACCATATATTCGGACACCCCGTCCGAATCATGGGTGGATCGGCTCTTTGAGCCGATTCACGGGATAACCCGAGAGCCGATCGAGGCTCGTATTTAACGTTTACGTGTGTGCCCTGCGAGGAAACTAAGCGAGGCATCATCCACACCTTCCGACCGGGTATATGTCGGGTGGCACGCCCTTGTGATAAACATCGGCGCGTGCGACCAGGAGGCTTTGCGGGCCGTCGCTCGGAGGGACCGGGGCCGGCCGCAGCCCTAGTTGTTCCCGGCTCTACCGTGTTGCCCGTCTCCGCCGCCGGGGGTTTCTGACGTCAACACATTCTGGAACTCCCGGTGGGACAGCCGACGACATCCACGACATCGCCATCTACATCCGAGATGGCGGAAGATACTCCGGTCACATACGCGGATCTGCCTGATGAGCTCAAGAAGAAGCATGACGAGATCAAGGCAACCCTCGAAGCCGAACTCATCGGCTCCTTCCACCGAACCCGCTCCCATGGCGTCGGGTGGAAGGGTTTCACACCTGAAGGCGCGCTCGATGGAGTGGACCTGTCCGCCCCGTCGAGAAGAACGCACCGGGTCGCCGCGGCAGGAGATCAACTACATGGTGGCTCATTCGCTGCACCGCCACTACGAGAGCCTAGTGAACACCTTGGAGCGTGTCGCTCGCGCGTCGTCCGAGAAATCATGAGTCACCGGTACTCCCCGTCGGGACCGGCTCGGGGACTTTCAAAGGAGAGATGCCGCTCCGGCCCCGGCCGTTCGCATGGGTAGCACCGGAACTGCCGAACTCATCGGCATACGTCGTCTACAAGGTTGGTGGTGATCCTAGTGACTACCAATTCCTACCGAGCCGCCTAAGGAGATCCCGCACGGATACACGTGCGCATACGTACCGGACCGCAACGCTCGGGCACTCTTGAACCAGGCTGCAATATCAGCGGCCTCCGGGACGGCGGGAGGAACGTCAGGAGCCGATCCTGAGAAGCAATCGTGGCTGGCTAAGTACGCCACCCCGACGAACCTCCAAAGCCCAGCTCCTGCAGTTGGCTTAGAACCGGAAAAGCAAGCATGGCTGGTCAAGTATGCCACCCCGGCGAATCTTCAGGGTTCGACACCTTCAGCCATCACAGCGGATCAGATTTGCACAATTCTGAAAGATCAGTTCGGTATGATGCCGAAAAGGAAAGCGTTCGGCTACACCAAGCCGTACCCCAACAGCTACGAACTGATCCCGCTGCCACCCAAATATCGGCTCCCGGACTTCACAAAGTTCAGTGGGTCAGATGGGTGTAACACCCCACTTTTTGCAACCTTGTTTATTTGTCCATAATGCAAAAATTAGGGGGAACAAAAACTTTTTCTTAAGACTATAGATAGATGAATTGCCTTGATCTGTCTGTTATGATGAATTGCCTTGATCTGTTGGTAGATTAATTGTCTTGATTTGCTTGTTGAGTTTTGTCTTGAGCTACCTCATAGAACAACACCCCTAGTGGTTAAACAAGCAACTCACCAAATAAAACACATGTGTGGCTTAGGAAAAATTGTTTTCCTTCTTACTACATCAAACCTCTCTCCCGATGACAACTCTGAGTGTGCCATCTTGATTTTCTCTTTGTAGTACAAGATAGCTCAATCATCCTTAATTCAAAACTTGGGATCATCTACCCCTCATCACATCCTTCTCTTGTACCCACTCATCCTTGTTGGTTTTGAGGCCATGTCGACCATCCGTGTTGACGAGGCTTAAAAATGTCCAGACTTTGGCAATTGATCTCTAAGCACCCACAAGCTGTTATTGTTGACTTTAATGCATGGATCTCATCTATGCAACATCCTCTTCAACCTCCACGTCTTGCATATCTCGGTCAATCCTTGCAACTCATATATTCAACTTGATCCGGTATCCTATCCCATGTTCCGGCACCGAGATCACTTCTTCCTCTTTTACCTCTTGTTTTTGTTTTCATCCAAGTTTATCTTCACAAAACCAAGAGTGGAATGATGGGTACATTTTGTAGCCACTATCTACCCTTGAGAACACCTCCCCCTAAATTAGTTCTCTTTCTCAAACCCCTATTGTTTTTCCTTCTCAAGTTTTGATCACAAAACTACTTCTAGTTTTATTAAATCTTTTCAATATATTTCTACAAAGAAAACAAGAACTGAAATGGGTTTTGTTTCTCATCCCATTTCTACCAAGTACTGGTTTCTAAAACTTTTCTTTCTATTTTGCTTTCCTTTTCACAAAAAGGCTTGATATGGTATCTATATCATTTCTTGTTTATTTTAAGTTTGAGAAAAACTCTACTTTATTTGAGATAGTAAGTAGAATATTTTTGAACCCCTAAGTTCCAACTAGTTTTTCCCAACATTTTCAAGTTCCATTCCACTTGAGTTCATTCCCAATTGTCCCTAGACAATTGAGGTGTTTCAAATACTTTTCAAATGAGTCCTTTTTCAAATGGCAAAACTTGCACATCCTATGCACACCTCTGATCTATCACATTGTATTTTCCCCATCCTTCAATTCTTGATCAAATGGATGATCATTTGATACTTTCAAACCACTTCCAATTGACCTCTCATTTGTAGAGTACTTTATATTTTCTTCCATCATCACCTTGATCTCATAAATTGATGATTTATGTCAATATATTCATCCTTGTGAGTATGTGGATATTTCACTCACCATCTCTCTTAGCCTTGCTCTACCATTGACTAAACCACCATCACCATCCCATCTATCTTAACATGCTCATGCATTGTTGCATGTGGTCAATCCCAATCTTCTCAATTTTGAATTCAAATGAAAACTTTTATTCATCAACTATACCTTGGGAACTCTCTTCATCATAAGCTGGTCTCAACCGAAATGGTGGAGATTATTCTCATGGAATATGGCACATGCCACCCTCACACTCCTTTCTATCTTTATGTATTTACTCATAATCTTATCATCATCAAAATCACTCATTGACATTACCTCCTCAACATCATGCCTTGATCAATTCACATGGATGTGTGCATCTCCCTCTTTGTTCATTTTTGAGTGGCACATGAAGGAGCCGGCCATGACAAGAATTTCGGCCAGCCATTGTGCTTCTCACTTTCTTCCTCCACCAGCCTTGCCTCCCACCTAACCCAATCAATAAATGGGCAGCCACCCACCTTGGCCAATCAAAAAAGGAGGCAGCCACCCCTCTCCCTCTATAAATTGGCCCTAGCCGGCCACCTCCTCCCCTTTGCTTCATTTCTTCTCACTCTCCACTCCCTCACACTCTCTCCCTGCCCTCCACCACGAAATGGTGCTGCCCCTTGCTCCCATGGCCGGCCATGGCCATGGAAATCCACCTAGATGAAGCTCCCCTCCTTCCTCAAGCTTCCCCTCACCATGAGAGACTCCCTCTCCATCTTCTCCCCAACCCTAGATGGTTTAATCTCCTCTTCTTCTTCCTCCATTGCTAAGATTGGATCTTGATGCAGGTGCATGTTGGTCCAAGCATGGAGAAGATTGAGCTATCCTCAGATCTGAAGTTCTTGAGCAAAGTTCGTCCAAAACCTTGCAGTAATTTCTGTATCTTGCTGTTTCAGATTCTGGTACGAACTTGTAAAATCCGCCAAATCTCGTGTGCAGATCCAAATCGAGTGATTCAAAGTTCTGAAGATAGGTATTGAAAAGATCTACAACTTGGCGTTGGTCTCATCCTCAAATTCGTTACGGATTTTGCATGGTAAATAAAGTTCTGCAAACATGCAGAATCACTGTTTGTTAGATTTCTCCCGTTTTACAAAACCTTTTTGAGCAAATTAAACTGTGGGTGAAAGCCCTCTCCAATACCTTCATTTTGGTGGTGGTTTCACTTCGATTGACCTCCTGAAACTGAAATGGTTCACAGATCAAGATCTGGTCAGATCTGACTTTGTCGATTTAAACCAGGAGCTTGGAGACGAATTTTTGAATGAAACCAACTGGGTAAGAACCACCTATTCAATACCTTTCAGATGCAGCAGACCTCATATTTTTATGATTTGTGTATGATTTGTGATGAATTAAACTTGTTCTGTATGTTCTGCAGACATGGCTGTTAGCTTTTAATTCATCAAAAATCCATTTGTGAACCTAATTGAGTGATTCCACTTCTGTAGGATTACTGAATGTTTTCTTTATCATCTCAAACAAGTTTCAAACCTTTATCTGTTCTGCAACTCCATAGTTAAAGCAAATGGTGAAAACATGCAGTAAACTTGTAAATCCATTTATGGGAGTTTCAGAAATAATTTGAACCCAAATCCAATTGTGTGTGAATCTCTGTTTAAATATCTTTCAAATGCAAGTGGCCTCATATTTTTAGGATTTTTCTACGAATTATGGCTTACAGATCTTGTTTTCTGGACAGTCAGATTCAAAGAAATTCCTAAAATAGTAGGATTAACCTTTTTGGGTGATTCCAATTGGGTTAGTCTTGTATTAGTACTGACTATATAGGAAAAATATTATTAGTCTCTGTTCATACATATTTGTTGCTGTTAGTAATGTTTATGTGTGACATGCATTGTTGAAGCAAAACTTTTCGGTTTATCTAAAACCCTTGACCAACTCTTTTTAGTAGAGATGGGCAACCCTTGTTCTATGCTTGCAAAACAAAACCTCTGCAACCTAACATTAGCTCTTTTGTTTTGCTTAAGTTTTCAAATGATGTGGTATATGGTTTGCTTCCTATTTGTGTATAGTGTTAAGTGAGCAAATTAAATTAGGAAAACTGATTTCTACTTTTTCAAAAATGTTTGAAATTATGTTGTGAATGTTTGTGATGCCAAACTAATGCTCTTGTCCTCTTCATGATGTTATCTACCAGGGGATAATTGGTTTATACCATGGTGATAACCGAGAGAGGCAATTGCTAAGTTGTGATGCACCCATACCTTTACTAGGTAAATAAATGGGGTTTTCTAAATTAAAACTCTTAAAGTTGTTTTGTGGTATCTAAAAGTCCTTAGTATGTTATACCTTGGCTGCATGGTTAGTTGTTGATTGTTGAATGTTGTCTTGTTGATGCAATGTGATTGATTGTGTTCCTTTTATATTTTCCGGCGATAGATGCGAACAATTCTGGAGAAGAAGAAGTGGAATCGGACGAGGATTTTTATAGGTTGTTGGAATTCTTATATTGATGGAGTTGAAGACGTACAGGGACAAATAAGCCAAGGCAAGCCATCTTTGAACTCTGAATGATGTGGTGTTGGATGTCATTTGTTGATATCCCTAAGCATCTTGTCTCTCTTTATGTGGTGATCTCTTTTTGTGATCTATGTATGGTTGTAATAGGAATAGTTCCTTGTGGTGGTTTTTCATCTTGGTTCACACATGGGAGAGGTGCATGGTGTCACGGCCATGCTATTACCTTGAATCTTCATAAGTGCTCAACCCGAGCATATACCATCCATAATTATTATTGCACCACACCCCTACCTTGTTAATTAATTAGGTATCAAAGTCATGATGCTTGGTGTGTTTCTCAAATTGAGAGAAGTATGCCGTGTACTCCCTTGAAAATGGTTGGGTATCACAACCACCCCACTCTAGTAGAATAGTAGCACCACAAATCTGAAAGTTTGATCCACCCCCTATGATATCATCTTACATGCTTACCTTAAGCAAGTAAGAACCCCTTTTTATGTCACCCACCTATTCCCTCTTGAGATGATGATCTACATTTCGGCCATGTTATTTAGTAGCTCCTACTCATGAAATTTTAGGATGGGAACCCCTCAAGGTTTACCTTGTTGTAAATGTTTATGAAAACCTTGGGTGTGTTAGCCCAAGTGTATGGTTTAAGAAAAACAAAGGATCTTGATAAGGATGTTTGGGAAAGTGGTTTATGGCTGTTCGTGGAACACCAAGGTGTTGTGGGAAAAACAGATGGTTTCTAAAAAGTGGCACTGCGTATATGTGTACACCAGCCCAACTTTTATTCGCGCAACCACATTATCCAAAGTGGGCACGGGCTTAGTCCGTAGTCCGTTGAAATTGGCATAAGCACCCTTCACAACTCTCTAGGGAGGGTCAAGATGACCTCCGACGCCGGGTTGCGCTCCGGAGGAGGTAATACACAGTCTTAACTGATAGCCGGACGATTACTGAGGGTCTTCCGTCGTGGCGCCGGAGATACGCTCAAAAGGAGGTATGCTGCCGGGGTGCCGGGAAGGGGTAAGCCCGCAGGGAAGGACTTGTGCCAAGGGAGATGGGCGAAAGACTATGACTGATTATTCGAGTCTCGCATACTTTCGTATGACGATCCGGGGATGATCCCGGCGGATTTATCAGTTCTTGTGGGGAAAGTGCGCACACTCTGCAGAGTTAAATCTATTCGAATAGCCGCGTCCGCGGTCATGGACGGGTTGCAAAGGTCTACCTTTACCGGGGCTTGAGCTTTGTTTTGTTAAATGCTTTGCAAAGAAAGTGTTGTGTTGGATGTACCGGAAGGGTACGGAAAAAGGGTGTGTGTTGACCATATGGAGATGGTCGTGGAAAAATGAAGGCTAAGTGGGGAACTCTTTCCTAAATGTTTCTTGAAGAGGAACTCTTCTTTAACAAAGATATAGAGATGTCATATGTATCTTTTGGAGTATCTTCTTCAATAAAGATATAGGTATGTCATAGGAATCCTCTAGCATTTCCATCAACTGAGATGGACTTATGCTACCTCATCTCCAATAAAGGTATAGATATGTCATAGAACTTCCTAAGCGTCCCCATCAATTGAGATGGCGGCATGCTATGTCTCTTCCACATGCTATATCCACAAGAGAAACTAATTCTCTTTCTCATGCTATTTCCACAAGAGAAATTAGCTCTTCCCTCTTGTCATCTTAGTTTAGCACTTGTTATCTTGCACTCTTGCAAAGTACCTTTCTTGATGGTTTGCGAGTACAATTCCAAATGTACTCACGGCTTTGTCCCTGGCTATTTACTTGGCCAGACTTGGAGGAACACGACGGGTGAAGAAGGTGTTGGCGACGTCTATGCGAGCTAGGAACGTCTTCCCGGCCGCGTTGCTCGTAGGGTTATGGCAGATGACTTGGGTACTGCGCTGTCGAAGTGATGATGCTACTCTGATGTTTAGTTAGGACCTTCGAGGCTATTATGTAAGTATTGGTCATGTGACCTCATTGTAATTTTCTTATTCCGCTTTGTAATGGATGGTGTAATTTGATATCAGTTCGGTTATGTGTTCACGACACACCGATCATGGGATCGTGAACTGTATACATAACAGGGTATTTCGGACCATTAGTCCGGGGTCCCCACAGAGCTGGTATCAGAGCTATCCTGACTGTAGGAGACCTTAGTTAGCATGGACGTTAGTTAGGAAACAGTTACTTGGGAAAAACTATTTATGAAACAAATTGTTTCTTTAGTCGGAAGCATAGCTTCTACTCCTCTTATTTATTCAAAGCTTCTAAATTCTTATCTCTCCGCTTTATAAAAAGGTTTGAAAATTCTTGCTCTATTGTCTCATCCACTTCAAACCTACATGTTGGACGATGTCCCCGACTCAGACCGGAGACTCGAAGTCGAAGATGGATCAACCTTTTATGAAGTCTCACGTATCTCCAACAGCAGCTATTGAAGGTTGGATGCCGATTTAGTCGTGCACATGTAGGGATGATAACCTCATGTCTTTGGTTTTCACCAAAGTATGTCAAAGATCTGACCTTGTTCCTCCGTGGACTTGCACTTTTTGCGATCGTCGGGGATCAAGCCCTCAGTTTCTTGACTAGTTATTTTTAGGCCAGCCACGAGAAGATCTCTACTTCAGAAGCACCTCAACAGCTACCTCTTCGAAGACCTCATGTTCCCGGGATGTCGAGACTAGAAGTTCTACGCAGCTTTCTCCTCCGCCTCAACATCAACGACTCAACATCCGGCCGCCTCACCATCAAATGCTTCGAGAATCCTTGTTGAAGATGATGTCAATAAACTGAAGACGGCAACATATGTGACCGGCCCCCAAACCTATAGGATGGATAGGACAAACTCAATCGCTTTGATTGAGCTACCCGCGCATTAGGAATTTCTGGGTACTTAGAGTACCATGTCTGGTTTGATGAGTGCTTGTGGTTCCCTAGTGTGCTGCCTTGAGTGTTTGTATCTGTTTGCTGTGTGCATGTATGTCTTGCTATTTAGGCGTTCCCGCCCTTTTTAATTGTTTGAAATTTGTGAAACAGAAATTAAAAATGGAAATCTGCCAGTGTACTGTTTTGTTAATAAAAATAGTTTGGTAGCTCCGATTGATCTGATTCCAATTGCACTAGAACCAGTATGAAATTATCTTTCAGACGCCACTGACCTTGTATTTTTAGGATTTTTGTGCGATTTTTAATAAATAAAACTTGATCACTGTTTCTGGTTAGTATTTTGAGTCTCAAAAATTGAAAAATAAATATTTTTGAATGATTCCAATTGTGTTGATCTTGTTTTGTTATTGTGCATCTAGGAAAAATACCAGTAGCCTCTGTTAGTGGTATTTTGTCTCTGGTTATGGTTGTATGGGTGTCACATGTAATGTTAGGATTAAAAGTTTGCCTCGCCGATGTATTGCTAACTGCTAGTTAGTTGGGTTGATTAACGAAAGACTCTAACTATAAACCCGTTAGCAGTTGTTTTTCAACCATCAGGGAAACTAACTCAGACCCCTACCTACGCCGACTACTTTCAAGGTCATCTGAAGCATCTCCACTTCATCAAGAAAGCAGAAGCCCCTACCTTCAAGAGTGACTGCACCTCTGCAAGAAGCCTTACTAACTTGGTCTAACCTTGGAGTATAGTCGTGCTGACCTCTAGGATATCTTCTTGAAAATACCCTCCAACACATCGTCTGACAAGCTGAGAGAACAATAGCGTCAAAGCCGAGCTACATCACATGGTTCATCTGGTCCTCATCAAATGAAGCTCCTGAAGATAGTCCAAGACTCCAGACTTTAGGCGTAGTTTACCCGCTAACTTCTTAGTTGTTACTGAAGACAGCACCGACCTTCAGGCTGAAGATTGTCTTCGACGACCCCTGTTGCTGCTTCATATGGGTACCAACCAGGAGTTTCTTCAACTTAATAACTCGCCGCGCGTCCCCTATGGTTTAGTTAACACTGTGAGTGCCTCTTAAAGTTGTGGTCTGCACGTCGCCCCCGAAGATTCTTCAACTGAACAAGGAAGATCGACGACTTCTTCAGAAGCCCGATAGAACCACAAGGCAGAAGCTCAGAGTTTTTCCGGAAGCCCGATGAAAAATCTTAAGGGTGGAAGACTTCGTCTTCCACTAAAAGTTGGAGCTAATCCTAACATTTTAAACCTTTCTAAAACACCGTTGGAAACGTAGGATGCACTAACCCCTCTTGAAGCCGTGGACTACACAACGCCCTCTGAAGATGTTTGACTCAAAACGGGAGATCAATGACTTCTCCAAGAAGCGCCCGACAAGACCCGTGGCTGAAGCATACAGTTTTTAATGCCCCTCCCCGGTGAACAATTTTAAGGGTGGAAGACTTCGTCTTCCACTAAATTTAGGCTAACTCTAAAAAGTTTTCAACCCTGCTAAGGCACCATTGGAGTGCACTAACTTTTCTGAAGTCATGGACTCCGCTAGGGTTGATAAGAAGCTACAAGTCTAACATCTGCAGGGAGTAGTCAACCTCTTCATGAAGCTCGCCATCGGCAGGAATCCATCATGTCTACTAGAAGATGAAGCAACGACCTTCTCTACAACGACACGTCTACAGAAGAATGGAGTCTGACTTTGGTTAAACTTGATAACCCCTCTAGTTCTACACTCAGTAATCTCGGGACGAGATTAGTTTAAGGGTGGAAGATCCAGTAACACCCCACTTTTTGCAACCTTGTTTATTTGTCCATAATGCAAAAATTAGGGGGAACAAAAACTTTTTCTTAAGACTATAGATAGATGAATTGCCTTGATCTCGTCCGTTATGATGAATTGCCTTGATCTCGTTGGTAGATTAATTGTCTTGATTTGCTTGTTGAGTTTTGTCTTGAGCTACCTCATAGAACAACACCCCTAGTGGTTAAACAAGCAACTCACCAAATAAAACACATGTGTGGCTTAGGAAAAATTGTTTTCCTTCTTACTACATCAAACCTCTCTCCTGATGACAACCTGAGTGTGCCATCTTGATTTTCTCTTTGTAGTACAAGATAGCTCAATCATCCTTAATTCAAAACTTGGGATCATCTACCCCTCATCACATCCTTCTCTTGTACCCACTCATCCTTGTTGGTTTTGAGGCCATGTCGACCATCTGTGTTGACAGGCTTAAAAATGTCCAGACTTTGGCAATTGATCTCTAAGCACCCACAACTGTTATTGTTGACTTTAATGCATGGATCTCATCTATGCAACATCCTCTTCAACCTCCACGTCTTGCATGTCTCAGTCAATCCTTGCAACTCATATATTCAACTTGATCTGGTATCCTATCCCATGTTCCAGCACCAGATCACTTCTTCCTCTTTTACCTCTTGTTTTTGTTTTCATCCAAGTTTATCTTCACAAAACCAAGAGTGGAATGATGGGTACATTTTGTAGCCACTATCTACCCTTGAGAACACCTCCCCTAAATTAGTTCTCTTTCTCAAACCCCTATTGTTTTTCCTTCTCAAGTTTTGATCACAAAACTACTTCTAGTTTTATTAAATCTTTTCAATATATTTCTACAAAGAAAACAAGAACTGAAATGGGTTTTGTTTCTCATCCCATTTCTACCAAGTACTGGTTTCTAAAACTTTTCTTTCTATTTTGCTTTCCTTTTCACAAAAAGGCTTGATATGGTATCTATATCATTTCTTGTTTATTTTAAGTTTGAGAAAAACTCTACTTTATTTGAGATAGTAAGTAGAATATTTTTGAACCCCTAAGTTCCAACTAGTTTTTCCCAACATTTTCAAGTTCCATTCCACTTGAGTTCATTCCCAATTGTCCCTAGACAATTGAGGTGTTTCAAATACTTTTCAAATGAGTCCTTTTTCAAATGGCAAAACTTGCACATCCTATGCACACCTCTGATCTATCACATTGTATTTTCCCCATCCTTCAATTCTTGATCAAATGGATGATCATTTGATACTTTCAAACCACTTCCAATTGACCTCTCATTTGTAGAGTACTTTATATTTTCTTCCATCATCACCTTGATCTCATAAATTGATGATTTATGTCAATATATTCATCCTTGTGAGTATGTGGATATTTCACTCACCATCTCTCTTAGCCTTGCTCTACCATTGACTAAACCACCATCACCATCCCATCTATCTTAACATGCTCATGCATTGTTGCATGTGGTCAATCCCAATCTTCTCAATTTTGAATTCAAATGAAAACTTTTATTCATCAACTATACCTTGGGAACTCTCTTCATCATAAGCTGGTCTCAACCGAAATGGTGGAGATTATTCTCATGGAATGTGGCACATGCCACCCTCACACTCCTTTCTATCTTTATGTATTTACTCATAATCTTATCATCATCAAAATCACTCATTGACATTACCTCCTCAACATCATGCCTTGATCAATTCACATGGATGTGTGCATCTCCCTCTTTGTTCATTTTTGAGTGGCACATGAAGGAGCCGGCCATGACAAGAATTTCGGCCAGCCATTGTGCTTCTCACTTTCTTCCTCCACCAGCCTTGCCTCCCACCTAACCCAATCAATAAATGGGCAGCCACCCACCTTGGCCAATCAAAAAGGAGGCAGCCACCCCTCTCCCTCTATAAATTGGCCCTAGCCGGCCACCTCCTCCCCTTTGCTTCATTTCTTCTCACTCTCCACTCCCTCACACTCTCTCCCTGCCCTCCACCACGAAATGGTGCTGCCCCTTGCTCCCATGGCCGGCCATGGCCATGGAAATCCACCTAGATGAAGCTCCCCTCCTTCCTCAAGCTTCCCCTCACCATGAGAGACTCCCTCTCCATCTTCTCCCCAACCCTAGATGGTTTAATCTCCTCTTCTTCTTCCTCCATTGCTAAGATTGGATCTTGATGCAGGTGCATGTTGGTCCAAGCATGGAGAAGATTGAGCTATCCTCAGATCTGAAGTTCTTGAGCAAAGTTCGTCCAAAACCTTGCAGTAATTTCTGTATCTTGCTGTTTCAGATTCTGGTACGAACTTGTAAAATCCGCCAAATCTCGTGTGCAGATCCAAATCGAGTGATTCAAAGTTCTGAAGATAGGTATTGAAAAGATCTACAACTTGGCGTTGGTCTCATCCTCAAATTCGTTACGGATTTTGCATGGTAAATAAAGTTCTGCAAACATGCAGAATCACTGTTTGTTAGATTTCTCCCGTTTTACAAAACCTTTTTGAGCAAATTAAACTGTGGGTGAAAGCCCTCTCCAATACCTTCATTTTGGTGGTGGTTTCACTTCGATTGACCTCCTGAAACTGAAATGGTTCACAGATCAAGATCTGGTCAGATCTGACTTTGTCGATTTAAACCAGGAGCTTGGAGACGAATTTTTGAATGAAACCAACTGGGTAAGAACCACCTATTCAATACCTTTCAGATGCAGCAGACCTCATATTTTTATGATTTGTGTATGATTTGTGATGAATTAAACTTGTTCTGTATGTTCTGCAGACATGGCTGTTAGCTTTTAATTCATCAAAAATCCATTTGTGAACCTAATTGAGTGATTCCACTTCTGTAGGATTACTGAATGTTTTCTTTATCATCTCAAACAAGTTTCAAACCTTTATCTGTTCTGCAACTCCATAGTTAAAGCAAATGGTGAAAACATGCAGTAAACTTGTAAATCCATTTATGGGAGTTTCAGAAATAATTTGAACCCAAATCCAATTGTGTGTGAATCTCTGTTTAAATATCTTTCAAATGCAAGTGGCCTCATATTTTTAGGATTTTTCTACGAATTATGGCTTACAGATCTTGTTTTCTGGACAGTCAGATTCAAAGAAATTCCTAAAATAGTAGGATTAACCTTTTGGGTGATTCCAATTGGGTTAGTCTTGTATTAGTACTGACTATATAGGAAAAATATTATTAGTCTCTGTTCATACATATTTGTTGCTGTTAGTAATGTTTATGTGTGACATGCATTGTTGAAGCAAAACTTTTCGGTTTATCTAAAACCCTTGACCAACTCTTTTTAGTAGAGATGGGCAACCCTTGTTCTATGCTTGCAAAACAAAACCTCTGCAACCTAACATTAGCTCTTTTGTTTTGCTTAAGTTTTCAAATGATGTGGTATATGGTTTGCTTCCTATTTGTGTATAGTGTTAAGTGAGCAAATTAAATTAGGAAAACTGATTTCTACTTTTTCAAAAATGTTTGAAATTATGTTGTGAATGTTTGTGATGCCAAACTAATGCTCTTGTCCTCTTCATGATGTTATCTACCAGGGGATAATTGGTTTATACCATGGTGATAACCGAGAGAGGCAATTGCTAAGTTGTGATGCACCCATACCTTTACTAGGTAAATAAATGGGGTTTTCTAAATTAAAACTCTTAAAGTTGTTTTGTGGTATCTAAAAGTCCTTAGTATGTTATACCTTGGCTGCATGGTTAGTTGTTGATTGTTGAATGTTGTCTTGTTGATGCAATGTGATTGATTGTGTTCCTTTTATATTTTCCGTCGATAGATGCGAACAATTCTGGAGAAGAAGAAGTGGAATCGGACGAGGATTTTTATAGGTTGTTGGAATTCTTATATTGATGGAGTTGAAGACGTACAGGGACAAATAAGCCAAGGCAAGCCATCTTTGAACTCTGAATGATGTGGTGTTGGATGTCATTTGTTGATATCCCTAAGCATCTTGTCTCTCTTTATGTGGTGATCTCTTTTTGTGATCTATGTATGGTTGTAATAGGAATAGTTCCTTGTGGTGGTTTTTCATCTTGGTTCACACATGGGAGAGGTGCATGGTGTCACGGCCATGCTATTACCTTGAGTCTTCATAAGTGCTCAACCCGAGCATATACCATCCATAATTATTATTGCACCACACCCCTACCTTGTTAATTAATTAGGTATCAAAGTCATGATGCTTGGTGTGTTTCTCAAATTGAGAGAAGTATGCCGTGTACTCCCTTGAAAATGGTTGGGTATCACAACCACCCCACTCTAGTAGAATAGTAGCACCACAAATCTGAAAGTTTGATCCACCCCCTATGATATCATCTTACATGCTTACCTTAAGCAAGTAAGAACCTCTTTTATGTCACCCACCTATTCCCTCTTGAGATGATGATCTACATTTCGGCCATGTTATTTAGTAGCTCCTACTCATGAAATTTTAGGATGGGAACCCCTCAAGGTTTACCTTGTTGTAAATGTTTATGAAAACCTTGGGTGTGTTAGCCCAAGTGTATGGTTTAAGAAAAACAAAGGATCTTGATAAGGATGTTTGGGAAAGTGGTTTATGGCTGTTCGTGGAACACCAAGGTGTTGTGGGAAAAACAGATGGTTTCTAAAAAGTGGCACTGCGTATATGTGTACACCAGCCCAACTTTTATTCGCGCAACCACATTATCCAAAGTGGGCACGGGCTTAGTCCGTAGTCTGTTGAAATTGGCATAAGCACCCTTCACAACTCTCTAGGGAGGGTCAAGATGACCTCCGACGCCGGGTTGCGCTCTGGAGGAGGCAATACACTGTCTTAACTGATAGCCGGACGATTACTGAGGGTCTTCCGTCGTGGCGCCGGAGATACGCTCAAAAGGAGGTATGCTGCCGGGGTGCCGGGAAGGGGTAAGCCCGCAGGGAAGGACTTGTGCCAAGGGAGATGGGCGAAAGACTATGACTCGATTATTCGAGTCTCGCATACTTTCGTATGACGATCCGGGGATGATCCCGGCGGATTTATCGGTTCTTGTGGGGAAAGTGCGCACACTCGCAGCAGTTAAATCTATTCGAATAGCCGCGTCCGCGGTCATGGACGGGTTGCAAAGGTCTACCTTTACCGGGGCTTGAGCTTTGTTTTGTTAAATGCTTTGCAAAGAAAGTGTTGTGTTGGATGTACCGGAAGGGTACGGAAAAAGGGTGTGTGTTGACCATATGGAGATGGTCGTGGAAAAATGAAGGCTAAGTGGGGAACTCTTTCCTAAATGTTTCTTGAAGAGGAACTCTTCTTTAACAAAGATATAGAGATGTCATATGTATCTTTTGGAGTATCTTCTTCAATAAAGATATAGGTATGTCATAGGAATCCTCTAGCATTTCCATCAACTGAGATGGACTTATGCTACCTCATCTCCAATAAAGGTATAGATATGTCATAGAACTTCCTAAGCGTCCCCATCAATTGAGATGGCGGCATGCTATGTCTCTTCCACATGCTATATCCACAAGAGAAACTAATTCTCTTTCTCATGCTATTTCCACAAGAGAAATTAGCTCTTCCCTCTTGTCATCTTAGTTTAGCACTTGTTATCTTGCACTCTTGCAAAGTACCTTTCTTGATGGTTTGCGAGTACAATTCCAAATGTACTCACGGCTTTGTCCCTGGCTATTTACTTGGCCAGACTTGGAGGAACACGACGGGTGAAGAAGGTGTTGGCGACGTCTATGCGAGCTAGGAACGTCTTCCCGCTCGCCTGCTCGTAGGGTTATGGCGGATGACTTGGGTACTGCGCCGTCTGAAGTGATGATGCTACTCCGATGTTTAGTTAGGCCCTTCGAGGCTATTATGTAAGTATTGGTCATGTGACCTCATTGTAATTTTCTTATTCCGCTTTGTAATGGATGGTGTAATTTGATATCAGTTCGGTTATGTGTTCACGACACACTGATCATGGGATCGTGAACTGTATACATAACAGGGTATTTCGGACCATTAGTCCGGGGTCCCCACAATGGGTCCAGCTCCATCGAGCATGTGAGCCGATATTTGGCACAGCTGGGCACGATCTCAGCGTCAGACGAGTTGCGCGTGAGGTTCTTCTCACAGTCCCTCACAGGATCGGCTTTCGGGTGGTACACATCGCTACCACCGAACTCCATCCAAACTTGGAAGCAGCTTGGAAGAGCAGCTCCATGAGCAAGTATCATTCGTAAGCTTCCGAGTCTAGCATTGCCGATCTAGCACAACTACGTCGAAGCGCGGAGAAACCGTGACAGTAACACATCCAGCCGCTTCAGACCATTAGGAACCGATGCTTTTCGGTTCGTATAACCGAAAAGGAAGCGGCCGAGTTGGCAGTAGCAGGCCTTGCAACACAGCTCAAGGACATGGCCTCCCAAGCAGATTATCCCTCGCTGGCGCACGTGGTTCAGAAACCTTCAGCATATGAACAGCGCCACCCGGACCTCGTACCAAGACAAGTTCAAGCGTGCAGTAGGCCCCGGTCGATGCAGAGGAAGACGAAGTTCCCGCGGGAGACCAAGAAGTAGCAAGTGGCTGAGTGGACTCGGGGAGGAACCCCGTGTCCCGCAAATGGGTAAAGCCACCAGGCCCGCCCAGGGGATTTGATTTTGACGTGACCAAGACCGAGCAAATCTTCGACCTCCTACTCAAGGAAAAGCGATTGAAGATACCCGAAGGTCTCAAATTCCCCACGGCGCAAGAGCTGAATGGAAAGCCATACTGCAAATGGCATAACTCGCTCTCCCATGCCACCAACGACTGCAGGGTGTGGCGTCAGCACATCCAAGCGGCGATAGAAAACGGACGGTTGATTTTCAACCAATACACCATGAAGGTCGACACACACCCCTTTCCCGCCGTAAACATGGTGGAGTATGCTTGCCATGCAGGGTGCCAGCCGGGTTTCCTGTGCAATATCAACATGGTAGATCTTGGACACCATGCTGGCAAGGATGGAGATGAGGGCAGCTGCTCTCATAGCAAAGAAACAGAGGAAGCCGCTCCACGCGATCGGGTCCGCCAAGACGGCAAGCGCTACGTAACAGAGGGAGAAGTGAAGAACATAAGATATCAGCGACCTCTCTCTGATCACCTCCTCAACAAGTATGTGAGTCAGTACGACCAACGCCGACGGTCTAGCGATGATGATGAAAGAGATCGTCTGGCTAGAGAAGCCAGAAGACATCGTCGGCATAATCGCGATGAGGAGGAGCACGAGCGTTGTGCCAAGGGAAAGGCAAAGGAGCGAGACGACGAGGACAGGCACTGGGATTGTCCTTTCTTCGAGCACTGCCGGGATTCAGGAATGAGCCGATTGCCAACAATCGGCAATTGCCCGAATGCAACCGGAAGAAGAAGGAGGCAGCCAACGTGTCCGTGTTCGAGAGCTTAGGACCTCTCCCGCCACAGAGCAAACGAGCTGAGTCCCCTCGGTTGGAAGATCTCGAAGATTCGAAGACGAGGGAGAAGAAGAAGACAGTACCACCGGCCAAGGTGGTGCCCCGACGGACTCAGCCGTTCCCGTAAACGCAGGGTTCAACGATTGCGCGGCCCGGAAGAAGCCGAGAGGTTATACTTGCATACATTGAGGAAGGCAAGGCCTGATCCGGCTGCAAAGGTTCAGCGAACCCTGGATGAAGAGGGTCGTCCGCGGAAAATGGAGTGGCGCCCCAAGCAAAGGAAAGCCGATGATGAAACATCGGCTGGCACAAACATGGTGCTCGTTCTTCCGACGAAGCTCAGTGCTCCACGGTTACACGATACATCCAAGGTGGACGACAGCAAGCGCACCAACATGATAAAATCAGAGATTGGGCTGGTTCTGTCTACCGGCCTGGACGAGTAGCAAGAACACGTCAATGAGCAAACATGGCGAGGCTGATCCTTGTGATCGGCCCCAAAAATTTATGAAGGGACATTACAAAACCTTTCATCGAACAAGCAACATGGAGGCCGATTCCAGCAATCGGCCAAAATTATCCTCACCCACCATTCTGCCTGGGTTCAACATGTTATCCAACAGAGCCGATACCATCAATTCTCTTGACAGAATCGGCTCGTGGGGCACCTGTGTGGACAAAACACGAGGATATGCAATAGAAGCGTCTCATCCTTTGGTGATGGGTATTGGAATATGGGGGCCGATGCGCTAGTCGGTCGTAAAAAAGAAAAAATTCTGAAAATTCGAAAATTTTCGAGCACAGCCGATGCAGCAGACATCGACTTAAGGATATGGAAGCCGATGCGTGGCCATCGACTCAAGAGGAATAACTGTCACGATCAGAGGGTGGAGTAGCTTAAGAGCTCGGATCCTCTCTCCAAGGACAAGACCAGGAGCAGCCTGGACGTGCAGATCAGGTCAAGGATGGATTGCATCAGGTCCACCAAAGGAAAGGAGCCGATCTGGCCGGCAGGAACTGAAGAAACTCGGGGGGCAGCTCACATTGAAGGCTCTCTGCTTTGAGAAACCGATTTATGTTCAAATCGGCTGGCTCGGCATAAGAACTTCCCCACACACGATCAAGCCCAGGTCCATACAGCTAATTTGCGTATCCTTGTCTCTCGTTTTGCCTTGGCCGAGACTCGGGGGCAACAGGCCCGGTAGATGCTCTATTGAGGAACCGATTGGGGTACCATCGGCTGATCTCCGTTGCAACCTTCTTCACAAAACGATGAGCGCTCGCTAAGAAGGATCTCTCGAAACCGGTGGGAGAAATTTAAGGGCTCTCTTGGAAGTCCCACGAGTATCTACCGGAAAGAGAATCATCGGCTTGAAGAATGGAAGGGTAAATGTCGAAGGACCGATGCGTTGCTATCGGCTCATTACGCATTGGCAAAGGGGACGAATCGGCAAGGTCGAGTATGAGGGGGAATCGGCTAAATTAAGCTCAAAGGAAATCAAGCAAAATCGAATTGGGGAAAAGTTCTTCATTAATAGGCGGGATTTCTTACATCAAAGAGCTGATTGCTCTCAGAAGGAAATACTAGGGGATACATTGCCCCATCTACTACTACTGGCCCTATGCTAGAGGTCCTATCTACGGGCCGTCACTGCCCTCGTCGTCGCCGCTGTCGGCGCTGCCGGCGCGCTGCTCCCGGCGGGCTCGTCGTCGCTCCAATGGCCGCCGACCGGGCCCTCGTTGTCCTCGTCTTCTTCGTCGGCCGTCGTCCTCATCGCCGTCGAAGTCGCTAAGGTTGCCCGGCCAGGGGCAGAACCGCTTGGCCGGCGGCTCGTCGGAGGGGCTGTCGTCGTCGTCCTCCTCCTCCTCTTCCTCCTCCTCCACCCCCTCGGAGGAGGTGAAGTCATCCCAAGAGAAGCGATCGTCATCGCTCTCCTCCTCCGATTCCCCGTCGGCGAGGAAGCGGAGGTCGCTCTCCCCGTCCGTCGAGGACCGGTCGTCCTCGGACCGGATGGAGAAGTCATGGTCCGACTCCTCCCCGGCCGCAATGGCGCGACGGGTGTTGGCCGCATGGACCTCCGCCGGGTTGTACTCCGGCGTCGGCTCACGGGACGTGGAGGACTGGCTGGAAGGATCCGATGGAGCAGAGGAGGAAGAAGACATGGTGGCGCAGGAGGGGCTTTTGGACCGCTAATGCGAAGGAGATGCGAGAGCAGAACTCGTTCATAGCGGTTAAATAAAAGGGGATATAGTGGAAATTCAATGCCACAGCAGTTTCCGAGGAAGTGGTGCCTAAAAAAACTGCCAGGTCACGCGGAGAAGTTGAGAAAGCAGGGCATCATGATGAAGGATACTGCAACGACTCTGCCACGACATGACCCGATGGGAGAGGAATATCATGCTTTTGGAAATGTCATTTCCAAAACCAGGGGGGCATGTGTTATCACCAGAATTTGACCGAGTCAGAGGTGGGCCGCGATCAAGATGGACGTGAAGAAATATATATATAGAAGGAATACGTGAATCGGCCTTTTATACCAAGTTGGGCTTAATTGCCCGTGTATCTGTAACATATTAGATCACATCTTAGTTTAGAAGTTAGAGTTTATCTCGTGCACGGTTTGGTGCACGCCCACATTAGAAAGTCCCCTGGACTATAAATATGTATCTAGGGTTTATGGAATAAACAACAACCAACGTTCAACCACAAACAAATCTCGGCGCATCGCCAACTCCTTCGTCTCGAGGGTTTCTACCGGTAAGCATCATGCTGCCTAGATCGCATCTTGCGATCTAGGCAGCACAAGCCTGCCTACGTTGTTCATGCGTTGCTCGTATCGAAGCCTTTTTGATGGCGAGCAACGTAGTTATCTTAGACATGTTAGGGTTAGCATTGTTCTTCATATTACATGCTTTCGTAGTGCAACCCTTGCATGTCTAGCCGCCCTTACACCTATCTTAGGTGTAGGGGCGGCACCCCGCTTGATCATAGTTTAGTAGATCCGATCCGTTACGATTGCTCCTTGTTCTACAAGGATTAGTTTAATATCCGCAATAGTTAGGCCTTACAAAGGGGGAGGATCCAGCGGCGTGTAGGGTGACGTTTGCTAGCCCTAGAAAGGATGTTCCGGGGATCAACCTCGTGTTGGTTTTTAGGCCCCGTCTAGGATCGGCTTATGATCACCGTGCGCGAGCGCGAGGCCCAACCTCGGAGTAGGATGATCCGATTATGCGGTGAAAACCCTAAATCGTCGTAGATCTCATTAGCTTTACCTTGATCAAGCAGGACCACCATATATTCGGACACCCCGTCCGAATCATGGGTGGATCGGCTCTTTGAGCCGATTCACAGGATAACCTCGAGAGCCGATCGAGGCTCATATTTAACGTTTACGTGTGTGCCCCGCAGGAAACTAAGCGAGGCATCATCCACACCTTCCCGACCAGGTATAGGTCGGTGGCACGCCCTTGTGATAAACATCGGCGCGTGCGACCAGGAGGCTTTGCGGGCCGTCGCTCAGAGGGACTGGGGCCAGCCGCAGCCCTAGTTGTTCCCGGCTCTACCGTGTTGCCCGTCTCTGCCCGCCAGGGGGTTTCTGACGTCAACACCCGCCCGTTGGCGTTGTTGGCCAGGTAGCACGCTGATGTCTACGGGTGCTTCTATTCTTGTAGACAGTGTTGGGCCTCCAAGAGCAGAGGTTTGTAGAACAGCAGCAATTTTCCCTTAAGTGGATTACCCAAGGTTTATCGAACTCAGGGAGGAAGAGGTCAAAGATATCCCTCTCATGCAACCCTGCAACCACAAAGCAAGAAGTCTCTTGTGTCCCCAACACACCTAATAGGTGCACTAGTTCGGCGAAGAGATAGTGAAATACAGGTGGTATGAATGAATATGAGCAGTAGTAACGGCGCTAGAAAATAGCTTACTGGCGTGTAGTTGATGGTGGTAATATGGCAGCAGTAGTAACACAAAGAAACAAGTAAACAAGCAGCGATAGCGATATTTAGGAACAAGGCCTAGGGATTACACTTTCACTAGTGGACACTCTCAACATTGATCGCATAATAAATAACTCTTTCTCATATGTGCTACATACACTCTTTTGTTGGATGATGAACACATTGCGTAGGATTACATGAACCCTCAATGCCGGAGTTAACAAGCTCCACAATTCAATGTTCATATTTAAATAACCTTAGAGCATAATAGATCATTGCAAAATAAACCAAGAACTAACATAGTGCACACACTCGTCCACATTACACTATGAAGGAGGAATAGATCACATCAATACTATCATAATGATAATTAACTCCACAATCTACAAGAGATCATGATCATAGCCTACGACAAGAACCACACGGTGCACACACTAGTCACCTTTACACCATGCAGGAGGAATAGACTACTTTAATAACATCACATGAGTAGCACACAACTAGTAGCGATACAAAGCTCATCATATGGATCTCAATCATGTAAAGCAGCTCATGAGATCATTGTATTGAAGTACATAGGAGAGAGATTAACCACATAGCTACCGGTACAGCCCCGAGCCTCGATGGAGAACTACTCCCTCCTCATGGGAGACAAGCAGCGTTGATGAAGATGGCGGTGGTGTCGATGGAGGAGCCTTCCGGGGCACTTCCCCGTCCCGGCGGCGTGCCGGAACAGAGACTCCTGTCCCCCAGATCTTGGCTTCGCGATGGCGGCGGCTCTGGAAGGTTTCTCGTCCCGTGGCTTTTTCCGTATCGAGGTTTTAGGTCTGGGACCTTTATATAGGCGAAGAGGCGGCGTCAGAGGGTCGAAGAGGTGGCGACACCATAGGGTGGCGCGGGCCACCCCCAGGCCGCGCCGGCCTATGGTCCCGTGGGCCTGTGGCCCCCTCTCGGTCCTTCCCGGTGTTCCGGAAGCTTCGTGGAAAAATAGGAGCCCGGGTCTTGATTTCGTCCGATTCCGAGAATATTTCCTTACTAGGATTTCGGAACCAAAAACAGCAGAAAACAGGAACCAGCCTTTCGGCATCTCGTCAATAGGTTAGTTCCGTAAAACGCATAAATATGACATAAAATGTGCATATAACATGTAGATATCATCAATAATGTGGCATGGAACATAAGAAATTATCGATACGTCGGAGACGTATCAGCATCCCCAAGCTTAGTTCTCGCTCGTCCCGAGCGTGTAAACGATAAACAAAGATAATTTCCGGAGTGACATGCCGTCATAAACTTGATCATATTGTAAACATATGTAATGAATGCAACGATCAAAACAATGGTAATGACATGAGTAAACAACTGAATCATAAAGCAATGACTTTTCATGAATAGCACTTTCAAGACAAGCATCAATAAGTCTTGCATAAGAGTTAACTCATAAAGCAATAATTTAAAGTAAAGACATTGAAGCAACACAATGGAAGATTAAGTTTCAGCGGTTGCTTTCAACTTATAACATATATATCTCATGGATATTGTCAACATAGAGTAATATAATAAGTGCAATATGCAAGTATGTAGGAATCAATGCACAGCTTCACACAAGTGTTTGCTTCTTGGGATGGAGAGAAATAGGTGAACTGACTCAACATAAAGGTAAAAGAATGGTCCTTCAAAGAGGAAAGCATCGATTGCTATATTTGTGCTAGAGCTTTGGTTTTGAAAACATAAAGAGAGCATAAAAGTAAAATTTTGAGAGGTGTTTGTTGTTGTCAACGAATGGCAGCGGGTACTCTAACTACCTTATCAACCAGAATTTCAAGAGCGGCTCCCATGAAGGACGTTATCTCTACCAGCAAGGTAGATCATCCCTCTTCTCTTTTGTTTACACATGTACTTTAGTTTAGTTTTTCTTTATTTATGGATGACACTCCTCCCAACCTTTTGCTTACACAAGCCATGGCTAACCGAATCCTCGGTGGCTTCCAACAATCACATACCATGAAGGAATGTCTATTTGCAAAATTAAGTTACTTACCGATGAATCGGAGCAAAACATGTGAAGAGAATTATTAATGCAAGTTAATTAATCGGGGCTGGGAACCCCATTGCCAGCTCTTTTTGCAAAATTATTGGATAAGCGGATGAAGCCACTAGTCCATTGTGAAAGTCCGTCGAAGTAAATGACAAGATCGAAAGATAAAACACCACATACTTCCTCATGAGCTATAAAACATTGACACAAATCAGAGGTGATAAATTTTGAATTATTTAAAGGTAGCACTCAAGCAATTTACTTTGGAATGGCGGAGAAATACCATGTAGTAGGTAGGTATGATGGACACAAATGGCATAGTGGTTGGCTCAAGGATTTTGGATGCATGAGAAGTATTCCCTCTCGATACAAGGTTTAGGCTAGCAAGGTTATTTGAAACAAACACAAGGATGAACCGATGCAGCAAAACTTACATAAAAGACATATTGTAAACATTATAAGACTCTACACCGTCTTCCTTGTTGTTCAAACTCTTTACTAGAAATTATCTAGACTTTAGAGAGACCAAATATGCAAACCAAATTTTAGCAAGCTCTAGGTGTTTCTTCATTAATGGGTGCAAAGTATATGATGCAAGAGCTTAAACATGAGCACAACAATTGCCAAGTATCAAATTATTCAAGATATTTTACCAATTACTACATGTAGCATTTTCCGTTTCCAACCATATAACAATGAACGAAGCAGTTTCAACCTTCGCCATGAATATTATGAGCTAAGAACACATGTGTTCATATGAACCAGCGGAGCGTGTCTCTCTCCCACACAAGCATGTATTTATTCAGAGAATGAAAATAACAAAGCAAAAATAAAAGCACACAGACGCTCCAAGCAAAGTACATAAGATGTGACCGAATAAAAATATAGTTTCAAGAGAAATGACCTTATAAGTTGTCGATGAAGAAGGGGATGCCTTGGGCATCCCCAAGCTTAGATGCTTGAGTCTTCTTGAAATATGCAGGGGTGAACCACCGGGGCATCCCCAAGCTTAGACTTTTCACTCTTCTTGATCATAGTATATCATCCTCCTCTCTTGACCCTTGAAAACTTCCTCCACACCAAACTCGAAACAAACTCATTAGAGGGTTAGTGCATAATCAAAATTCACATGTTCAGAGGTAACACAATCATTCTTAACACTTCTGTACATTGCCCAAAGCTACTGGAAGTCAATGGAACAAAGAAATCCATCCAACATAGCAAAAGAAGCAATGCGAAATAAAAGGCAGAATCTGTCAAAACAGAACAGTCCGTAAAGACGAATTTTAAAAGGGCACCACACTTGCTCAAATGAAAATGCTCAAATTGAATGAAAGTTTCGTACATATCTGAGGATCACTCACGTAAATTGGCATAATTTTCTGAGTTACCTACAGATAATTAGGCCCAGATTCGTGACAGCAAGAAATCTGTTTCGCGCAAGTAATCCAAATCTAGTATGAACCTTACTATCAACGACTTTACTTGGCACAACAAAAGACAAAACTAAGATAAGGAGAGGTTGCTACAGTAGTAAACAACTTCCAAGACACAAATATAAAACAAAGTACTGTAGCAAAATAACACATGGGTTATCTCCCAAGAAGTTCTTTCTTTATAGCCATTAAGATGGGCTCAGCAGCTTTAATGATGCACTCGCAAGAAATAGTAGTTGAAGCAAAAGAGAGCATCAAGAGGCAAATTCAAAACAAATTTAAGTCTAACATGCTTCCTATGCATAGGAATCTTGTAAATAAACAAGTTCATGAAGAGCAAAGTAACAAGCATAGGAAGATAAAACAAGTGTAGCTTCAAAAATTTCAGCACATAGAGAGGTGTTTTAGTAACATGAAAATTTCTACAACCATATTTTCCTCTCTCATAATAACTTTCAGTAGCAACATGAGCAAACTCAACAATATAACTATCACATAAAGCATTCTTATCATGAGTCTCATGCATAAAATTATTACTCTCCACATAGGCATAGTCAATTTTATCAGTAATAGTGGGAGCAAATTCAACAAAGTAGCTATCATCATTATTCTCATCATCAAATATAGGAGGCATATTGTAATCATAATCAAATTTATCCTCCATAACAGGCGGTACTAAAAGACCAATATCATTATAATCATCATAAATAGGAGGCAAAGTATTATCAAAGTAAATTTCCTCCTCAATGCTTGGTGGACTAAAAAGATCATGAAAACCAGCTTCCCCAAGCTTAGAACTTTCTATATCATTATCAACAATGGTGTTCAAAGCGTTCATACTAATATTACTACCAGCATGCAAATAAGATTTCATAGGTTTTTTAATTTTCGCATCAAACAATCCATGTTTTAAATCAGAAATAGAATAAGAAGCTCATTCTTGTCCATTATGCCAAACTAGTGTAAACAAGAAACAAAAAGATGCAATTGCAGGATCTAAAGGAAATAGCTTCGAGTACTTACAACGGCGAAAATAGCTTAGTAGCCGAGATCCGGAGTGTGAGTACCTTTTACCTTTCCTCCCCGGCAACGGCGCCAGAAAATAGCTTGCTTCTATTCTTGTACACAGTGTTGGGCCTCCAAGAGCAGAGGTTTGTAGAACAGCAGCAATTTTCCCTTAAGTGGATCACCCAAGGTTTATCGAACTCAGGGAGGAAGAGGTCAAAGATATCCCTCTCATGCAACCCCGCAACCACAAAGCAAGAAGTCTCTTGTGTCCCCAACACACCTAATAGGTGCACTAGTTCGGCGAAGAGATAGTGAAATACAGGTGGTATGAATGAATATGAGCAGTAGTAACGGCGCCAGAAAATAGCTTGCTGGCGTGTAGTTGATGGTGGTAATATGGCAGCAGTAGTAACACAGTAAAACAGTAAACAAGCAGCGATAGCAGTATTTAGGAACAAGGCATAGGGATTACACTTTCACTAGTGGACACTCTCAACATTGATCGCATAATAAATAACTCTTTCTCATATGTGCTACATACACTCTTTTGTTGGATGATGAACACATTGCGTAGGATTACACGAACCCTCAATGCCGGAGTTAACAAGCTCCACAATTCAATGTTCATATTTAAATAACCTTAGAGCATAATAGATCATTGCAAAATAAACCAAGAACTAACATAGTGCACACACTGTCCATATTACACTATAAAGGAGGAATAGATCACATCAATACTATCATAATGATAATTAACTCCACAATCTACAAGAGATCATGATCATAGCCTACGACAAGAACCACACGGTGCACACACTAGTCACCTTTACACCATGCAGGAGGAATAGACTACTTTAATAACATCACATGAGTAGCACACAACTAGTAGCGATACAAAGCTCATCATATGGATCTCAATCATGTAAAGCAGCTCATGAGATCATTGTATTGAAGTACATAGGAGAGAGATTAACCACATAGCTACCGGTACAGCCCCGAGCCTCGATGGAGAACTACTCCCTCCTCATGGGAGACACAGCAGCGTTGATGAAGATGGCGGTGGTGTCGATGGAGGAGCCTTCCGGGGGCACTTCCCCGTCCCGGCGGCGTGCCGGAACAGAGACTCCTGTCCCCCAGATCTTGGCTTCGCGATGGTGGCGGCTCTAGAAGGTTTCTCGTACCGTGGCTTTTTTCGTATCGAGGTTTTAGGTCAGGGACCTTTATATAGGCGAAGAGGCGGCGTCAGAGGGTCGAAGAGGCGGCGATACCATAGGGTGGCGCGGGCCACACCCAGGCCGCGCCGGCCTATGGTCCCGTGGGCCTGTGGCCCCCCCTCGGTCCTTCCCGGTCTTCCGGAAGCTTCGTGGCAAAATAGGACCCTGGGTTTTGATTTCGTCCAATTCCGAGAATATTTCCATACTAGGATTTCTGGAACCAAAAACAGCAGAAAATAGGAACTGGCCTTTCGGCATCTCGTCAATAGGTTAGTTCCAGAAAACGCATAAATATGACATAAAATGTGCATATAACATGTAGATATCATCAATAATGTGGCATGGAACATAAGAAATTATCGATACGTCGGAGACGTATCACACGCGCGTCGACGTGCGCCGATGCCGTGAAGATGTCCGTGCGTCCTCGATGAGGCCACCACCAAGGTTGATGTTGCTGCGTGCCGGGGAGTCGTCGTGGCGATGCTGAGTTTATCATCGCCGGCGACCCGCACGTCTTGAACCGCTGGATGTTGTGTTATTGTCGCCGGCTGTTCTATTGCTCTGATTGAAAAAAACAAATAGTGCATCGATCAGTTCACGGGATTCAGCGAAAAATAGTGAAATAATCCATCAATGTGTTGAAGATCGAACGGGAGCATGCTACTGCATGCAAATTGATGCATATCTATTGATTATTTTCAGCATGTATGCATCGTTCATGGTCAATTTCCTTGTCCTTCCGCGTGAATGCATGCCCATTGACGACTTTCTCCGCGCGGGTGAAACCATGATTTCAACAATCTTCTGATCGACAAAACTTCGTAGTCTTTTGCCAATTGCTTGTTGATGGAGAGAAAAGTGCTAATAATGTGTTTTAGTATCAAGAGAAGAGACACAAAGAAGTAACCAAATGAATCTCTTATTTTATTGCAATGTGGGAGACCCACTTATATACAAGCTGAAGGAGTGTGTTGGGGAGATACCTCTTCCCCAACAGACACCTCATGGAAAGTATCCCTCCCATACACTATTGATCACATGTTTTATTTCCTAACCGGATGATTATTTGAGGTTCTTCTTTGGCATTGATTGTGAATGAAATTGTTGGGAAACATGGTCACATAGGATGAACTTGTTGATTCCCTCCCAGGACCACATGACAAACAAACATGATAAGTTCAAAAACCCCTTCTGACATTGATGCATGGGCCACCTGTTCAGCCATTTGCGCGACAAAAGTACACAACTAGATCCATTTTTTCGGCCATTTTGCTCCAATAATATTGGTCTTTGACCCAATCTTGTTGCACGCAAATGGACCTCAATAAGATAATCCAGTTGTTCTACTTGAAGTGGAATATTGGGAATTCCTGTTCCGCAGAGTTATCATCATATATGTTGCAAATATGTGAGAATTCATTCTAATAAAGGACAATGTGCATGTATGCATTTTACATACATCAGCATCCCCAAGCTTATGATATTAATACTTCTTGTACTCTACTTCTTCCTCATCATATCATGTTACTGATCTCAAATAAGGAAATATTCTCATCTCCATGATTCTCCAATGCCTACAAAATGGTTAGTTCTCCAAAACAGATAATATGAAAATTTCTACCAAAATGAAAAATATAGTACTTATTGGAAAATCATTTTATTCAAAAATAAAACATTAACAAAAAGGAAACACTCTTTTTATTTTGTTCTTATTATGGGAAAAGTTTTAATGATATAGGTTTTGCAATGGTTTCATTGGCATGAACAACACATGCTCAAGGTCGACCCCAACTTCTCCATTGCTTATTCTTCTCATTTACTCTTCCATAGTTTATCTTTATTCTTATTAAAACTTATAACTAATTATTTATGTAAAGTTATTTTACAATTGAACAAGGACATAAAGGTGTGCTCAAACTAAGTTTTACTTGAAAGCATATGGAGCACACCAGAAAATTTGAATCCATCAACTTTTAAGTCTAACTCTCTTCCTATGTGTTGGCATTTTATATATCATGTAGAGTATCCCCATCAATAGTATAAGAAGGGATGTTGATGGGGATTTGTGTGTTATCATTATTGGGAGTTGGAGATGGGTAGCTACTCTATTCTTCCTCCTCTTGTTCTTCTTCATGCTCTTCTTGGGGTTGCATGGGCATCCTCAAGCAAATCCTTTTGTCGTCTTCTCTCTGCAAAACATTAATGCTCTCTTGGTCAGCTATGCCCCTCTTATTAAAGTCAACAACATAGATATTTTCAACGAAGTTGGTTATACAATAGTTCAGGATAAAGATGATCACACTTTTAAGTATAGAAGCTACGAGGCAAGTTTCTTGTTCATAAATGAAGGTGTATAATTCAGAAGCTGCCATATAAGTAACAAATTTCTCAACTGGTTCCATCCCTAAATGAGCATAATCACACCTATGATAAGATGCAATAACATATTCTTCATGTAATATACATTGAAATTCAAAGTGTCTAAAATGTTGTTCAGAGAAACAGTTTTTATCATCATAATAGTCAATCAAATCAATATAGAATTTAGAGTTCTCGAGAAATGTTCTAATCTTGTCCCTTCTATTGATTCTCTATAATTCTTAGCAATCTCAGCAACATTCAAGTACACAGACAAGATGTCATTGATATTCATACTTGTGCTCATAGCAGGAGTATTTTTGATATTTTTCCATTTTCCAGTTCTTTGGGTTTTAGTTTATAAAAATGTACGAAAAGTAAACTAGCAATGCAAGTAAAAAAATATAAGCCTAGTGTTACACTCCCTGACAATGGCGCCAGAAAAGTATCTTCATAACCCCCAAGTGCATGGGATCACCGAAGTACAATTCGA
>NW_025901461.1:0-35576 GCF_022539505.1 Lolium rigidum
ACTAGTAGAATGCCTGTGCGTTGCCACGACATGTAAGGAGTGCGAGACACGTAAACATAATGCATGTCAGAATTCAGAGATATAAAAGTAGACATATGTGTTGCTATGGCCGAATATAATCATGTAATCCTTAGACTCACGCATCGGTCAATCATAAAACAAAGAACTATACTTTAAGAAACAAATAAAACTTCTCTAACCATAACATGTCTCTTAATGAAAACTAAAATCAAATACAATAATATCAGTACATGTAACGTCAACATCGGCAAAGACTAAACAAATTCACCGAGTCACTCTCTTCACATTGCTCACCTCCCATCTCTACACTTAGAGCAAGTCTCCTGCTGTGGAATTTTTATAGTAGAAAAGCACCTTCCTCTACATCTCTCGGACTTCTGTAGTGTCATCATCTCCTGGTACATCTTTACAGCCAGATCTAAATTTGTCAAGCTCAACATCATCACCATTTAGAAGAGACCGCATAAGGGGATCATTACTGCTTATCACTCGTCTTCATTTTCCTGCGCTTAGGCTTGTTCCTCTCTGGTCGTTATTGAGTAGGTAGGCCAAACCACTAACAGTGCCGGCTAGGGTCTAAATCAATACCAAGAGATGGTGAGACGGGTCCTTCTGGCCGTGAAAAGAATAGCATACAAAAAATACATTGGCAAGTTGTGCTAGAAGAATCTGTGACATACCACCCCACAAACTGATTCTGCATCTCTGCCGCATTCCAAAGCTTGTTTATTATCTTCCCTTGGTGTGTTGCAAGGGTGAAACATCATGTCTGCATTTATAGTTAGGAGATGGTACTCAGTAGATTTAACCAAAAACGAAAACATCAGTAAGAACTATCAGGGTGCTATTTGCAATACATGCTGACCAAGCTCAGTTTTAAAATGAATGGCATGATTCTGCTCACCAATTAACATGACCATGTCTAACAAGAGATGGCAAATACTACATATGTGATACAAGATAAAAAGTTGAGAAAGCACAAACCGCACATACAGAAACCATCTCTGCTGCTATTTTTATCAACAATAAAGATGTAATTTCAGCTTTTCAGTTCAGAAAAAACATGGCAAGGAAATTTATCAACTATATCACATATGTTGTCTCTGCAAAAGGAAAGAGCAAATTATATAAGAATTTAGCACAAGAGCTAGCCGCTCGCCGGAGCCCTGGCATAACCAATCTGCTGCTGCATCGGTATGCTTTTGCAGAAACAAACAGTAATTGAATCTTTAAGCTAGTACTAACAATTCTTCTACTCACTCGGGTTTAAAACAATAGTCAAAAAATTTATCCTGAACTGGAGAGATATTACAAAATATATAAGACATTTTTTGAGATGTCAGTAATAGCAACCACTTGTAATCAGTTAATCTCTACTATAACAACCTGATATGATGCATTACCCTAAAAAGTAATCTTTGTTTACGGATTTAATGTTACAAACCCGTGATCCCTGCTGCGTAGACCAAGCTATATAACATAAATTAGACAGCTAGGTCAGCCTAGGTGTACTGGCACAACATCACATATTGTACTAAGCAAAAAGATGACTGAGTAGTGAATGCAATTGTGGCTACATGGGAGAAGGAAGGACATAGTTCATCAGAAACCTGTGGTAGCTTTCTTAACCATGCTATCGAAGGGATATGTGCTTCTAACCCATCGCCAACTACAGCAAAATCGAGAAAACAGTCCACACAACTGTAAATTACATTGGCTGGGCATATCATTATTTCAACTTGAAAGAAGTCAGATAGTAATCACAATCTGGAAGTCATGTTGATTTGATACAGAACGCTCCTACTAAGATTCAATTCTTGCACAACATGTACAATAAAAAGAGCCGGTAAGCTCTACCAGCTGGGGACCACCAACAAAGGATCTTAGGTCGCCTGCTAGGTCGGGAATCGAAGCTGTTCCCGGTTGCCTCGCATTATTTAGAACTAAAAGTATAATATTATCTGATATAATATCAAAAACCAATCTACTCTCCTTGAGTCTATGGGATTTTGTTAGTTCTAAATGATTGGGATTGGTTTTTTTTTATGCTTCTGTGATAGTGACCCCACCCAGAAAAATAGGTGTTTGGATTAAGTTTTCCAATCAGTATGCTTCAATCTGTATGTTCAATGTAATCCTAAAAAATCAAGAATACCCCAAGACTACCAGGAAAAATGGATTTAGTCTCCCAATCAGTATGCTTAATGTAATCCTAAAAAATCAAGAATAAGCCAGGACTACCAGGAACATTTTAAGGGGGACACGCTCATTCAGCACCAACTTCAGGATCTTGTCAATGAGCATAAATCGGAGATGGAAAATGCACTCGGTCAGGCACCTTCTTCGTACGTGTGTACCCCAGATACCTGGATAGAACAGGTAAACGGATGATCATTGATCACTTCAGAGACAGAATCTAAAATGTTAACAGTAACAAGGGAGCGGGACAGTGTGAGTTAGGAATGATGAATTTCTATCATGCAAGGTACTCACTACGTGTGCAATATCCCTTGGAGCCTGTCTTCTGAAACTGATTTCCACTTATTGCCAATATCTTTAGCTATTCACTGGTAACCCTATTTCTATGTAAAGCATATCAGAAGATAATACACTTCAGATCGAGTGCACAATGTGATGGTGCCATCAGTAATTTGAAGAACTTACCGACATGTTGCATGCCATACTGTCTATATTAGCAGGGAAGGCGTCGTTCTCCCTGGCGAGGCCTCTACGGCCTTCTGGAAACAGCTGTGATACTATTAGAATATCAAATTGTTTATGTACTTCGGGCATAATTCGATTGAGCCGAATGAATGGTCGGCGGTAATTCTGAGCTCCTATAACATCGTAAGCACTGAAACATATCTTCTCTAGCTGTTAGAGCCGCATACCAGAACTTATTTTGCTGAATAAAAGCATACAGTTATGATGTATCTATGCTCTGAGATGGTATCTTTTTCTCAAATAAGATCATACAAAGAAGAAAACAGCAATGCACTATCCTGATGAGCGTGCTGGCACAATGTACTACAGAGCAATTCATAGGGGGGAAAGTGTGACATGGCAAGGTTTATTTCACAGAGCAATCCATGTGAGTTAATGCCTTAATGTTTAACTTCAAAGAATAATCTTACACCGGCAACTTAACAACCATCATCAGAATTCAGAAGTGAGTAAATATTCTACCATGAACTATCTCTAAGGCACTCCTAGTACAAAGATACATACCATTAGAAATCACAAGATGAAAACAACATGACTTTTTATTCATGAGATCTACAATTTCAGTACCACCAAGAACAATTTCAGTAGTAGCATGGAAGATATTTATCAACATAGAGAGCGGTATTAATCCTATAGGATAGGTCAGGTTGTCATCAATTATAAAGTGGCAGACACAAAAACATACCTTAGATTATTAAATACATCGTAGAGACGTCCAAGTTCCTCCACTTCAATGTAATCAGATAAACTTAACAATTGCATGGTTCTGAGATATGACTGAGTACCTCACTACCTTGCATAGGGAAACAAGAATAATTAGATTGAGGAAGCTAACAACAACATGAACCTGATCATCCAACTCAGTGAAGTATTCTTAATATCCGCCACCTATCACCAGGATAATCAGTTTCGATAATCTTGTAAGCTTTCTAGCCCAGTGCAAGCATATACAACCAGAAGCCACTTGCATCAACAGATATATCAGTTGATATAATGCGAGCTCTATGAGAAGGGGAAACTATCATAAGCATTATGCACCCATAATGTCACTCACAATGCGCATGAAAATCAGGTATTTACGATAAATTTAACATTCAGTGCATCAAGATCTGTATCCCGACTCAGTGATCATGTTTTCAGTGTTCCAGTGTAACATCAAAATAATATATTTTTTCGATTTTTTTTATGGTTCACAATTCCTTAAAACTGTTACACCTAAGTCTAATAGAAGGAAGGTACTTGGCACAAAGCATCATAGATCAACACATCAGGACAATTTATATTACATGGATTTTGTTCATGAATCTAGTCAATGCTGCATTGAAAGGGCTTATATGTGCTTTCCTCCTAACCCAGATGCCAACCTAAATTATAGTAAATCTTGGTTTTATGCACTTCCGGTCACCAGAGCTGTTTTTCTAATGCATGAGGTAGAGCTCTTTGTCCTTTCTTATTTGTTTAATGTGCATCACAACATATAAAAGGGCCAAACATATAAAGCTAGCCCAATTCCATTTCCAATCTTAACAGAACTTCACCGCACTGGAAAAATGTCGACAACTCTATATTCTCTCCTCTGAACTCTTCTTACCATCGAACACTTGCATTTCAGCTTTTTCAGGGATCCCAAATGCACAAACCAATGCAACTCTAGCTCACATATACAGGTGCACACAAAGCGAATCAGGAAATTGAGAAAAAATTAGGCATGGATCTAGCGTAGCATCCAGTACAAAGTAGACTGGGGCAGCAACAAAAAATGCACGCAAGAACAGAACATACCAGCGGTACTGGATCGGCATGACGCCGGCCTTCCAGAGCGCAATTTTCTCCAAGGCTTGAATGGGGAGGAGGACATGGTAGTTGGGCGGATTGTAGACGTCGCCGGCGTCGGCGGGGAAGCCCTAGTTGGGGCCTTGACGACGATGGATATGTCGACGAGGCAGTACTTTAGGTCCTGCACGCACATGACCTCGTAACACCCGCCGCACGACGGGCCGCGGTCGAACAACGCGTGCTCAGATCCACTGTCAGCATCACATACCCGTGCTTCCCCAGATCCCCAAACCTACACGTCACAAGCCTAGAAGCACAAATCAATTTCCGTATGCAATGAATCATACAATCAGAATACCTTAAGAAATAGGATTGCAAGAACTGTACGATCAGAAACAGAAACTCTAGTACCTGAGCATATCGGTCTGAAAATTTTGGTCGCGAGCTGAGCACAACGGGTGCCCCGAGGACGCTGCACAGTTTCGGAGTGAGTGCCCTAGGCGGGTATTGCGGGACTGGCCATCTCGTTCGTCGGCGCAGCTCTGGGATCACGGGAACGCGTTCTAGAGTGAACGCGCCGGCGAGGTTGAGCAAAGTTGGGGAGTCGCCTGTGGATGGGGGCGAGGGTTAGGGGCGGCCGCACGGTGGAGTTGTGGCCTGTGGATCTGGCATGCGTGATCGTGGGAGGTATGGGCGGTTATTTCTTCACTTTTTTTCTGCGTGGAGAAGATTGAGGGCCTTCGGAAGCGTGGTTTCTTCTGAACAGGGGTGGAAGGACGGACTACCAACCATCTCACCACCTCTAGCCATTTAATATAGTAGAGATTAGTTGATGCTGAAATGAATATATCTATCTATAACTAAAATGTGTCAAGATACATCTATATTAGCATCAAGTAATATAAATTAGAGGGAGTGTAAATTTTATCAAAAATATGCGTTGGACAGGGGCAGCCCACCCAAACAAACACACAAGTTTGCCTGTTTTTGGCTTGTGGAGCGATCGAAATGGACCAAAGTGTTCATTTTGGATCAGGCCCTTGGTGATGTCTTAAACTGTTTTCATTTTTCGTGTTTTTTCTTTGATCACAAATTACTTTAAAAACATAAAGATTCTTGGTACAAAATTAGCATCATTTTAAAAAGTATTTTTAAATATGAATTTAACGATACTAATTAAGTGTAATGCAATAAATATTTTGTTGCTCAATTTTTCGGGTTAAAATTTGTCTCGGAATATGTGTCTGTCGCATTGATTGAAACAAATGTAGTATGAAAATGTGGTTATTAATCTTGCAACATATTTCAATCTTACTTCAAGTCTTGTGGTGATCCACATGTAAAATTTACCTAGTTAAGATTCGGCGTCCTCAATAGGGTTATTGCGGCGCCGAACGCAAAAACACGCACAATCACATATCTATACTCGACTTACGTCTGGAGTGGCTCAATAAGCTGTTTTGCGCCTCTAGAGGCTGACTCCGATCCAAAGGGGGGCTTGTCGGAGCGTCAGACACAAGCAGAAGGTGGCGCCACGTAGGATGCCGACTGGCGGGCCAACCTTGTCATTGGAACAACAGCCTAAATTAATGACGCATGCACCCGCCGGTCATCTTTATTTAATGGGACGACGGTTTCCTAGGTGGCGGCAAGCGATGTGTCACTTCATCGCTACAACTTTCCCATGCAACGGCATTAGTGTGGGCCTTTCCGCCTCCGTTTTCGGCCCAACTCAAGCTATAAGATGACTTGCCTCCAGGCCATGCTCATCTCATTTCTCTCCCACCCTCGCCATCAAAGATACCTCGCCATCTAGCCAGAACATACGCCATGCTCTCCTAACAAATCTCGCCTCTGGAGCCAACACCGCCACCTTCGGACGATGACACTATTGAGGAGATGTGCTAGTTCGACGAGGGGAGGGGCGTTGAGGAGGAGTAGGAGCTACCAACGAGTGCGGAATAGGCAGCCATCCCCGCCTCGTACAAAATCGCCAGTCGGGAGAGAAACGCCTGTGCCACCCTCGAGGAGACAAATGCAGTCCTTGAGGACCGCGTCATGAAGATATCCTGCTAGATGGCGTCAATGGATGAGTCTGGACGGCCACACTGGGCAATTTTTTTTTCAAAATGGGGAGTATCACCCTAGCTTCTGCATCATGATGATGCACACGGCTATTTATTAATAAATTCAGGTTTAGTACAGTTTTACAACTCAAGCATCACGCAGGATTGATACAAAATCAACCAGCGAAAAAAGCACAAACTACTCGCAGTAACCATCAAAGTAATCTCCTAGTATGACGCCAGCCAGGCTGGCACCAGATATCCTGAGCGACCATCTGGAGCCATGTGCATCCAGAAACTATGGCATCCCGCTGTCTCTCTGGCGACAGGAGAGTCCAAAGCTGGACCCAATGTGACACCATATGGATAACCTGCAAGAAATGAAAAGATTGTTTTTTGTTAAAGATAATATCATTTCTGATCCTCCATATAGACCAACATAAAGCAGAAACCCCAATCCGGATAAAAGCCTTAGATTGTCTATCTACTTCATTCAACCAATTACCAAACATATTAGCAGTATTGGTTGGAGGTGGAAGATCATAAGTGAAATTCACTGTGCGCCAAAGAAGTTTAGCTAAAGGACACTCGAAGAATAGGTGTTGAATAGTCTCCTCTTCTCCACAGAAAACACATTTCGTGCACCCATTCCAGTGTCGTTTGACTAAATTATCCTTGGTTAACAGAACCTTATTGCTCAAAAACCACATGAATATCTTTATCTTGAGGGGAATTTTCACCTTCCATAGATACTCTCTTAAAAAAGGGTATGATCACTCATAATATCCTCATACATAGACTTGATCGTGAACAAACCAGTAGGTGTGAGATTCCAGACAAAATGTCACTTTCTTCATTCAAGTTTACCATCATCAATTTGCGACACAGTTGTAACCAAGAGGTCCATTTGTTACCATTCAATACCCGTCAGAAACTAATATTCAGAGGAGTTTGGGCTAACGCATGGGCTACTGTTACATTTTATGATGAATAATATTATATAAAGACGGATATTGCTGAGCTAAAGACACATTTCCCAACCATATATCTTCCCCTGAAACGAGTACCCATCCCACTTCCAACTTTAAAATATCCTCTAGAAAGAAAATCTTCCTTAACTCCCATCAACCCCTTCCAAAAAGGAGAATCGGTAGGCTTAGCCTGTACCTCATCTAAGGTCTTTTGTCTTAAGTATTTAGCTTGTAGCAATTCTTGCCACACCCCGTCCTCATTCACAAGTTTAAAAAGCCATTAGCTCAATAAACATCTGTTTTTGATTTCGAGAACCTCAATACCTAAGCCCCCTTGATCCTTAGGCCGACATACAATATTCCATTTGGTAAGTCTATATTTCTTTTTCTGTTCATCAGACTGCCAAAAGAATCTTGATCTGTAGAAGTCCAAACGTTTTCTTACCCCAGCATGTATTTGTAGGAAAGACAACATAAACATCGGTAAGCTAGTTAATACTGAATTGATAAGGACTAACCTATCACCATAGGATAGTAATTTCCCTTTCCAGCATCCCAACTTGCTCTCAAATCGGGTTTCCACCGGATACCGATCAGAATTTTTGAGCTTCCTATAATGGATAGGAATCCCCAAGTATCTAAATGGGAGTGAACCAGCGTCACACTGGGCAATTTGGTTTCCTAGATTTTCAGTTTCAACTGAACATATGCAACTCATAGGTGTTTGTTTGTCACACTGTTGGTAATTCTGGGGCACACAAGTGACATCTGCTCAGCTCTTTCCAAATTGGTGAGCTTACCATATAAATATAGAACACAACTAGCGCACACAACATATAGAACACACCTAACAACACAATAGATCGCATGTTTATGACTAACACAGTTCTTAAGTAAGTATATATCAGTTGCATCAAATGCAAGCTGGCTACTAATTACACTAGAAGTACAAGCCCCTGGCACAAATTAATACAGATGTTTCTAAGCCTCCACATGCTAGGATCAGTACTATACATCATCACTATACACCATCAAAACATCACCAAAAAAAGGATCGATTGCCATGGTGGAGATCACCAAGAATTCTACATGCAGTCTAACAGCACATCCACTGAGGTACCCGGCCACCTGTACGATGTGCACCTTGAACCCTTAGTTACATACGGCCATCTCGATCTTCTTTGTGAAGGCCTTCCACCCCTTGTAGAAGGAAAATCTGCCTTTGTTTTACTATATTTGCACACGGTGCTCGCACAAAGCACCGGTCACCTTCATTGGTTGTTGCTTGATCCTCAGCTTCTTCGGCAGCACCTCCTCTGTTGGTAACGGCACGATGAGCGGCCTTAGGTGGTTGACGCTGACTTAAATGTAGAAGCGTGTCACCTTGTTGAGGGTATGGTGTCCTCCGGCCAAAAGGCCACCCCGTATGCTTCTTTGGTAGGTCCAGCACATCCACATCCTCCATCACGCCTGGTACCTCTAGCCTCAGAAGCATGGAGGGGATGATATCAGCATGCTCCAGCAGAGGCTCAGTCTAGTTATGCAGAAACTACCAGTTCTGCAACGTGCCAATGAAGTTTATCAGTACCAATGCTACAATTGTGATTACCATGGCCATAGCAGTGACCAGCTTCCAATTCCATTGTCTAGCATGTCAATGCAATGGAAGAACAGTGATCACCACACTCATGGTGTTGTGACCAGCGTGCTTGCACCGACCACTATATCGTCATTGACATGCTTGTCAATGCAAGCATTGTGGCCACCGTGTCATGGGTGTAGTGATCACTACATTGCCAATGACTTGCTTGTCAATGCAAGCACGGTGGTCACGCCAAAGCACTAGCCCGATTACATGTAAAAACATATCTTGCAACTAATAGTGGATCTAAAAAAAACCTACCCCAAAAATAAAAGAGTGAAATTTCTACTTACCATGGGACGAAGGGACAATGGCTCCGTTGCATGGTGTACCACCGTTGCTCCCTAGGCAGGTGCGGATACTAGCGATGTGAAAGCCAAGCTCCACTATGGTGGGGCCATGGCGGCCTCAGGAGTATTATAAACAGTAGTGGGTTGGAGCGCCGGTTGAGGAAGAACGTTCATCTTCGTGCGTTCAAAGCCTGATGGGACCTCCATGTTCCGGCTTGTGTCCAGAGCCCATTGTTATGGTGCTTTAAGAATAATACTAAATACAATCATTGTAGGCAATTTCAACGTATACTAGTGTTGGTACTGTTGGCGATGTTGATTGACTATTTTAATGGTTAGGCGTGTGCACGTAGCCTTGACTTTGCGACTCAAGTTAAATTATGGGAGAACCTTCGGTTGTCTATGACTTGTTATCTATCTTTAGCTGCCTTTAGGTAAGTACAAGATTGTGTCATGAAAGAAGAAAGAGTTTCAAACATCAACAATTTAGTCGCTCTTTTAGATTTTATTTTGTAATCATTGAGGACAGGTCGTGTATCTTTAACATATACTATTTATTACTAGATATATACTATATGTGTGTGTGGTGAAAAGTACCATTTTATCACTTTGTGTACTACATTTGAAAAAGTAGTATTGTTTTTTTCCTTGTGGGTAAGGGCATCTCCAAAGGACCGACCCATTGGATCCTCGAGCGTCCGAAACGGTCCGCGCGGATAGACATACCGGCTGCGCACGCTCCAGCGGGGCGATCCAAACGGACCGACCCGTTCCCCGCGACCCATCGGGCCACCAAATTTGGGGAACCGATGCGTCGGTGCGGACAGAGCGCATGCCCTCCACTGTCCACCCGCCTGGAGTAAGGCCTCGCATGGCAGCGGCTCAACGACCTTCTTCCTCTGGCCATCGATGGAAGTAGGCTGACTCTAAAGCTGCCCGCGCCGCCCGATGCCTACGCTCCTGCTCTAACCACATCACCCGATGCCTGCCCTTATCAATGTTGGCGTTTCGGCCTACACACAAGCATCCAGTGCCCTGACCTTTTTAAGCAGGGCAGTGGCGACCATTTTCTTCCACAACATTTTCTTCCATTCCCCACTACCACCACTGGCATCTCGGCAGCAATGGCTGGTGGCATAGGCTCGAGGGTAGGTCGTCTAGAATGGCCTCTAGGCCCTAGGCGTGGACGAGGCCGAGGTCGCCGAGAAAAGCGCGATGGGAGATGTTGGAGTCAGCGACCACCGTCCCCACCATTGTCGCCCGACCCCATCGTCAACAACCTCTCTGCTTTCGATTTTGGCGTCACCATCCACCAGCTGGGACAGACTGTGGCTGCCCCAGAGGTTCACGTCGATTGTCGATGGGAAAGATCCCCGCGACGTTGTGTTGCGTGTGTCCGGCTGCGTCACCGGCCTGTGTTCCGTGGAGGCTCTTTTCGACGGCGAAGGGAAGATGTTCCCCAAGAACGGCTGTAGGCGCTTTGCCTCGCGCACACCATCGAAGTCAAAAAAATTGTCGTCTTCAAGTACGATGGCCATGGCATGCTCACCGTCAATGTCTTTGACGAGACCATGTACCGCCGCCACTACCACACCGACGAGGATGACTAGGAGAGGGCAAGATGAAAATGATGCAGTTTTCTACTATGTTTTATTACTTTCTAATTTCTTGTACGAATTTGATTGAAACAAATTTATCTCCAAAATATATATACAGTTGTGCAACACCGAACCCAATGGATTAGCCGCTTGACGCACTGGCATGTCCGGGCAGACTGCAACACGCAATGTATATGTGCGGGGGCAATTTACACAGAAATAACCCTTTTCTGAACACAGACTGACCCTTCGGCCAAACTATTTCACTCATCTAACCATTTTGTGTGGCGCCCCTCCCATCGGCGCCACACCTCACTGTGTGGCGCCCATGCGAGCGGCGCCACTCATCCAATCGACGTGGCATGCTCGACGCTGACCAGCCGACGTGGCAGGACGTGTGGCGCCCTTCACATCGGCGCCACACATTGAAAGCGCCACACAAACATGCTCGCCAAAATGGCTAAGGACTAAGCGTCCGGAGCCCACTGGATGTTTTCGACATATAAGTTTCAATGTGTGTCGCCGATGTGAAGGACGCCAGACTCTTAAGTGGGGCGCCCCATGGCATCGGCGCCACACAGTGACTTGGGTATAAAAATCAAGAAAACTACCTTGGCATGGTTGCAAAGTGACTACTCATATCAATAGCAATTTCATACACACATCATACACATAGCACACATCATAACTCACATCGTAGCACATAGATTCATACATTTTAAGATAGCTCACATCGTAGCACATAGATTCATACATGGTTCGAAATGACATAGAGTTCACAACACGTAGCAATGAAGATAGAGTTCACAACACGTAGCAAATCCACCTAAGCTCGACGTCCCCTCCTCATGGGCTGCTTCCGGACGGCCATCCTTTTCGTCCGCTTCTGTCGCTCTTCTTCCTGCTGCACCTCCCGCTCCTCCTCCTCTGAAGATGACGGCTCATCGTTCCTCATCCTCCTCAAAGCCGATCTCCGTGGCGGCTCCTCATCGGACTCAATCACAGCCTTCTTTTCTCGGTTCACATAATCTTCCGGAGTGTATCGGTTTGGAGCCTTGCCCCTTGGCTTCAACTGGTACGCAGACCGTGTGGCTTGCTTCTTGCCTTGACTCAGAATGCCTTGACTCAGAATGCCTTGACTCAGAATGGTGTCGTCAGGAATCTTCACAAACGTGAACACATAAGATTACAAAAGTTGAAATTACTAAACACATGTTTCACGGCAACAAAATAGTCCAAACCTCCGCCTCTTCAGAAGAGGATGTAGCAATTTCACCTTCGCAGCAACCTAGCAAGTTGGCTAACCGCCGCAACTTCCGTGCAGTGTTCTGCGTCATGGAAGTCATGGTTACAAAGCCGCCAAATATAATAGCTTACATTCAAAGTTGGTGACCATACCTTAATAAAATACCGCATCGGTCCGATAGGATTATCATCTCTCTGGCTCTGATCCCAAATAACCTCACACTCCTCAGCTGTTTTTTGGATCTCGAACCGCTGTGAAAAACATATTATACACAATTTGAACGAGCACATGCCAATATAGATGATATACTAGCTTATGAGAGAATATATTACCACGAAGTTCAGGGAGGAAGCAATAGAAGTCGATCGCCCTTTTCGAGCAGTCATGTCGTACTGGCTTTGCGCAACCTCATCGAACGCGATAGGGTCGTCCAAGATGTCTTCATCATACGCGTGGTTCACTAACTCGATACGCGTGTTTTGATGAAACCATTGGAGATAGTTGTTGAAAGCGGCCGCGTCGTACGGGACAACCTCGACAGGTCCGCCATTCCGTATCGCTTCTAGACAGTGTTCGAACGTTGTCACGTGAATCCTATGATGGACAGGCCAATTCGTGATCTTCCTTTGTCGCTGCTGATACGCGTACATCACGCGTCCGTTGGGAACCCCAAGAGGAAGGTGTGATGCGTACAGCGGCAAGTTTTCCCTCAGAAAGAAACCAAGGTTTATCGAACCAGGAGGAGCCAAGAAGCACGTTGAAGGTTGATGGCGGCGGGATGTAGTGCGGCGCAACACCAGGGATTCCGGCGCCAACGTGGAACCTGCACAACACAACCAAAGTACTTTGCCCCAACGAAACAGATGAGGTTGTCAATCTCACCGGCTTGTCTGTAACAAAGGATTAGATGTATAGTGTGGATGATGATTGTTTGCAAAGAACAAGTAAAGAACAATAGCAGCAGATTTGTATTTCGGATGTAAAGAATGGACCGGGGTCCACAGTTCACTAGAGGTGTCTCTCCCATAAGATAAATAGCATGTTGGGTGAACAAATTACAGTCGGGCAATTGACAAATAGAGAGGGCACGACCATGCACATACATGATATGATGAGTATTGTGAGATTTAATTGGGCATTACGACAAAGTACATAGACCGCTATCCAAGCATGCATCTATGCCTAAAAAGTCCACCTTCGAGGTTATCATCCGAACCCCTTCCAGTATTAAGTTGCAAAACAACAGACAATTGCATTAAGTATGGTGCGTAATGTAATCAATAACTACATCCTCGGACATAGCATCAATGTTTTATCCCTAGTAGCAACAACACATCCATAACCTTAGAACTTTCTGTCACTCGTCCCGCATTTAATGGAGGCATGAACCCACTATCGAGCATAAATACTCCCTCTTGGAGTTAAGAGCAAAAACTTGGCCGAGCCTCTACTAATAACGGAGAGCATGCAAGATCATAAACAACACATAGGTAATAGATTGATAATCAACATAACATAGTATTCTCTATCCATCGGATCCCGACAAACACAACATATAGAATTACGGATAGATGATCTTGATCATGTTAGGCAGCTCACAAGATCCGACAATGAAGCACATGAGGAGAAGACAACCATCTAGCTACTGCTATGGACCCATAGTCCAGGGGTGAACTACTCACTCATCACTCCGGAGGCGACCATGGCGGTGAAGAGTCCTCCGGGAGATGATTCCCCTCTCCGGCGGAGGTGCCGGAGGCGATCTCCGAATCCCCGAGATGGGATTGGCGGCGGCGGCGTCTCTGGAAGGTTTTCCGTATCGTGGCTCTCGGTACTGGGGGTTTCGCGACGAAGGCTTTAAGTAGGCGGAAGGGCAACGCGGGGGGCCACACGAGGGCCCCACACGCCTGGGCCGCGCTGCCCTGTTGTGGCGGCGCCTCGTGGCCCCACTTCCTTTCCCCCTCGGTCTTCTGGAAGCTTCGTGCAAAAATAGGACCCTGGGCGTTGATTTCGTCCAATTCCGAGAATATTTCCTGTGTAGGATTTACTGAAACCAAAAACAGTAGAACAACAGAATCGGCTCTTCGGCATCTCGTTAATAGGTTAGTGCCGGAAAATGCATAAATACGACATATAATGTGTATAAAACATGTAGATATCATCAATAATGTGGCATGGAACATAAGAAATTATCGATACGTCGGAGACGTATCAGCATCCCCAAGCTTAGTTCTCGCTCGTCCCGAGCAGGTAAACGATAACGAAGATAATTTCGGAGTGACATGCCATCATAACCTTGATCATACTATTGTAAGCATATGTAATGAATGCAGCGATCAAAACAATGGTAATGACATGAGTAAACAAGCTGAATCATAAAGCAAAGACTTTTCATGAATAGTACTTTCAAGACAAGCATCAATAAGTCTTGCATAAGAGTTAACTCATAAAGCAATAAATCAAAGTAAAGGTATTGAAGCAACACAAATGAAGATTAAGTTTCAGCGGTTGCTTTCAACTTGTAACATGTATATCTCATGGATAATTGTCAATGTAGAGTAATATAACAAGTGCAATATGCAAATATGTAGGAATCAATGCACAGTTCACACAAGTGTTTGCTTCTTGAGGTGGAGAGAAATAGGTGAACTGACTCAACAATAAAAGTAAAAGAAAGGTCCTTCAAAGAGGAAAGCATCGATTGCTATATTTGTGCTAGAGCTTTTATTTTGAAAACAAGAAACAATTTTGTCAGCGGTAGTAATAAAGCATATGTATCATGTAAATTATATCTTACAAGTTGCAAGCATCATGCATAGTGTACTAATAGTGCCCGCACCTTGTCCTAATTAGCTCGGATTACCGGGATCATCGCAATACACATGTTTTAACCAAGTGTCACAAAGGGGTACCTCCATGCCTCCTGTACAAAGGTCTAAGGAGCAAGCTCGCATTTGGATTTCTCTCTTTTGATTATTCTCAACTTAGACATCCATACCGGGACAACATAGACAACAGATAATGGACTCCTCTTTAATGCATAAGCATGTAACAACAATTAATGTTCTCATATGAGATTGAGGATATATGTCCAAAACTGAAACTTCCACTATGATTCATGGCTTTAGTTAGCGGCCCAATGTTCTTCTCTAACAATATGCATGCTCTAACCAATAAAGTGGTGAATCTCCCTTACTTCAGACAAGACGGACATGCATAGCAACTCACATGATATTCAACAAAGAGTAGTTGATGGCGTCCCCAGAAAACATGGTTATCGCACAACAAGCAACTTAATAAGAGATAAAGTGCATAAGTACATATTCAATACCACAATAGTTTTTAAGCTATTTGTCCCATGAGCTATATATTGCAAAGGTAAAGAATGGAAATTTTAAAGGTAGCACTCAAGAAATTTACTTTGGAATGGCGGAGAAATACCATGTAGTAGGTAGGTATGGTGGACACAAATGGCATAGTGGTTGGCTCAAGGATTTTGGATGCATGAGAAGTATTCCCTCTCGATACAAGGTTTAGGCTAGCAAGGTTATTTGAAACAAACACAAGGATGAACCGGTGCAGCAAAACTCACATAAAAGACACATTGTAAACATTATAAGACTCTACACCGTCTTCCTTGTTGTTCAAAACTCAATACTAGAAATTATCTAGACTTTAGAGAGACCAAATATGCAAACCAAATTTTAGCAGGCTCTTCGTATTTCTTCATTAATAGGTGCAAAGTATATGATGCAATAGCTTAAACATGAGCACAACAATTGCCAAGTATCAAATTATTCAAGACATTTTAGAATTACTACATGTAGCATTTCTCAATTCCAACCATATAACAATTTAACGAAGAAGATTCAACCTTCGCCATGAATACTATGAGTAAAGCCTAAGGACATATTTGTACATATGCAACAGCGGAGCGTGTCTCTCTCCCACACAATGAATGCTAGGATCCATTTTATTCAAACAAAAACAAAAACAAAAACAACCGACGCTCCAAGCAAAGCACATAAGATGTGATGGAATAAAAATATAGTTTCGGGGAGGAACCCGATAATGTTGTCGATGAAGAAGGGGATGCCTTGGGCATCCCCAAGCTTAGACGCTTGAGTCTTCTTAGAATATGCGAGGGTTGAACCACCGGGAATCCCCAAGCTTAGAGCTTTCACTCTCCTTGATCATATTGTATCATCCTCCTCTCTTGATCCTTGAAAACTTCCTCCACACCAAACTCGAAACAACTCATTAGAGGGTTAGTGCACAATAAAAATTAACATGTTCAGAGGTGACATAATCATTCTTAACACTTCCGGACATTGCATAAAGCTACTTGGACATTAATGGAACAAAGAAATTCATCCATCATAGCAAAAGAGGCAATGCGAAATAAAAGACAGAATCTGTCAAAATAGAACGATCCGTAAAGATGGATTTTATTGAGGCACCGAGACTTCCTCAAATGAAAATGCCCAAATTGAATGAAAGTTGCGTACATATCCGAGGATCACGCACGTAAATTGGTATATTTTTCGAGCTACCTACGAGAGAGGCAGGTCGAAATTCGTGACAGACAAAGAAATGCATTCTTGCGCGATAATCCAAATCTAGTATGAACCTTACTATCAACGACTTTACTTGGCATAACAATGCACAAAACTAAGATAAGGAGAGGTTGCTACAGTAGTAAACAACTTCCAAGACTCAAATATAAAATAAAAATACTGTAGTAAAAACGTGGGTTGTCTCCCATAAGCGCTTTTTCTTTAACGCCTTTCAGCTAGGCGCAGAAAGTGTATATCAAGTGTTATCAAGAGACGAAGTATCAACATAATAACTTGTTCTAATAATAGAATCAAAAAGTAACTTCATTCTCTTTCTAGGGAAGTGTTCCATACCTTTCTTGAGAGGAAATTGATATTTAATATTACCTTCCTTCATATCAATGATAGCTCCAACAGTTCGAAGAAAAGGTCTTCCCAATATAATGGGGCAAGATGCATTGCATTCAATATACAAGACAACAAAATCAACGGGGACAAGGTTATTGTTAGCGGTAATGCGAACATTATCAAATCTCCCCAAAGGTTTCTTTATAGCATTATCAACAAGATTAACATCCAAATAACAAATTTTCAATGGTGGCAAGTCAAGCATATTATAAATCTTCTTAGGCATAACGGAAATACTTGCACCAAGATCACATAAAGCATTACAATCAAAGTCATTGACCTTCATATTAATGATGGGCTCCCAACCATCCTCTAGCTTCCTAGGAATAGAAGCTTCACGTTCTAGTTTCTCTTCTCTAGCTTTTATGAGAGCATTTGTAATATGTTTTGTGAAAGCCAAGTTTATAGCACTAGCATTAGGACTCTTAGCAAGTTTTTGTAAGAACTTTATAACTTCAGAGATGTGGCAATCATAAAAATACAAACCATTATAATCTAAAGCAATGGGATCATCATCCCCAATGTTGGAAAAAATTTCAGCAGTTTTATCACAGACAGTTTCAGCAGTTTTAGCAGTTTCAGGCAATTGTGCAGGCTTTGCATTAGAAGTGGAAACATTGCCAACACCAATTATTTTACCATTATTAGTAGAAGGTTCAGCAACATGTGGAGCATTAGCATTTCTAGTGGTGGTAATAGTCCAAACTTTAGCTACATTGTTCTCTTTAGCTAGTTTTTCATTTTCTTCTCTTTCCCACCTAGCATGCAATTCAGCCATTAATCTTATATTCTCATTAGTTCTAACTTGGATGGCATTTGCTGTAGTTACAATTTTATTTTCAATATCCTTATTAGGCATAACTTTCGATTTCAAAAGATCAACATCAGAGGCAAGACTATCAACCTTAGAAGCGAGAATATCAATTTTATTGAGCTTTTCCTCAACAGATTTGTTAAAAGCAGTTTGTGTACTAATAAATTCTTTAAGCATAGCTTCAAGTCCAGGGGGTGTATTCCTATTATTTTTGTGAGAATTCCCATAAGAATTACCATAACCGTTACCATTATTATAAGGATATGGCCTATGGTTATTACTAGAATTGTTCCGATAAGCATTGTTGTTGAAATTATTATTTTTAATGAAGTTTACATCAACATGTTCTTCTTGAGCAACCAATGAAGCTAACGGAACATTATTAGGATCAACATTAGTCCTATCATTCACAAGCATAGACATAATAGCATCAATCTTATCACTCAAGGAAGAGGTTTCTTCGACAGAATTTACCTTCTTACCTTGTGGAGCTCTTCTCGTGTGCCATTCAGAGTAATTAATCATCATATTATCAAGGAGCTTTGTTGCTTCACCAAGAGTGATGGATATAAAGGTACCTCCAGCAGCTGAATCCAATAGGTTCCGCGAAGAAAAATTCAATCCTGCATAAAAGGTTTGGATGATCATCCAAGTAGTCAGTCCATGGGTTGGGCAATTTTTAACCAAAGATTTCATTCTTTCCCAAGCTTGTGCAACATGCTCATTATCCAATTGTTTAAAATTCATTATGCTACTCCTCAAAGATATAATTTTAGCAGGGGGATAATATCTACCAATAAAAGCATCCTTGCATTTAGTCCATGAATCAATACTATTCTTAGGCAGAGATAGCAACCAATCTTTAGCTCTTCCTCTTAAAGAGAAAGGAAACAATTTTAATTTTATAATGTCACCATCTACATCTTTATACTTTTGCATTTCACACAATTCAACAAAATTATTGAGATGGGCAGCAGCATCATCGGAACTAACACTGCGAAAATTGCTCTCGCATAACAAGATTCAAGAAAGCGGGTTTAATTTCAAAGAATTCTCGTTGTAGTAGCAGAGTGGAGCAATAGGTGTGCATAAGAAATCATTATTATTTGTGGTTGTGAAGTCACACAACTTAGTATTTTCAGGGGTAGCCATTTTAGCAGTAGTAAATAAAGCAAACTAAATAAAGTAAATGCAAGTAACTAATTTTTGTGTGTTTTTGTTATAGAGAGCAAGACAGTAAATAAAGTAAAGCTAGCACCTAATTTTTTTGTGTTTTGATATAATGCAGCAAACAAGAAAGTAAATAAAATAAAGCAAGACAAAACAAAGTAAAGAGATTGGATTGTGGAGACTCCCCTTGCAGCGTGTCTTGATCTCCCCGGCAACGGCGCCAGAAAATATGCTTGATACGCGTACAACACGTACGTTGGGAACCCCAAGAGGAAGGTGTGATGCGTACAGCGGCAAGTTTTCCCTCAGAAAGAAACCAAGGTTTATCGAACCAGGAGGAGCCAAGAAGCACGTTGAAGGTTGATGGCGGCGGGATGTAGTGCGGCGCAACACCGGGGATTCCGGCGCCAACGTGGAACCCGCACAACACAACCAAAGTACTTTGCCCCAACGAAACGGTGAGGTTGTCAATCTCACCGGCTTGCTCGTAACAAAGGATTAGATGTATAGTGTGGATGATGATTGTTTGCAAAGAACGAGTAAAGAACAATAGCGAGCAGATTTGTATTTCGGACGTAAAGAATGGACCGGGGTCCACGAGTTCACTAGAGGTGTCTCTCCCATAAGATAAATAGCATGTTGGGTGAACAAATTACAGTCGGGCAATTGACAAATAGAGAGGGCATGACCATGCACATACATGATATGATGAGTATTGTGAGATTTAATTGGGCATTACGACAAAGTACATAGACCGCTATCCAGACATGCATCTATGCCTAAAAAGTCCACCTTCAGAGTTATCATCCGAACCCCTTCCGAGTATTAAGTTGCAAAACAACGAGACAATTGCATTAAGTATGGTGCGTAATGTAATCAATAACTACATTCTCGGACATAGCATCAATGTTTTATCCTCGTAGCAACAAGCACATCCACAACCTTAGAACTTTTCGTCACTCGTCCCAGCATTTAATGGAGGCATGAACCCACTATCGAGCATAAATACTCCCTCTTGGAGTTAAGAGCAAAAACTTGGCCGAGCCTCTACTAATAACGGAGAGCATGCAAGATCATAAACAACACATAGGTAATAGATTGATAATCAACATAACATAGTATTCTCTATCCATCGGATCCCGACAAACACAACATATAGAATTACGGATAGATGATCTTGATCATGTTAGGCAGCTCACAAGATCCGACAATGAAGCACATGAGGAGAAGACAACCATCTAGCTACCGCTATGGACCCATAGTCCAGGGGTGAACTACTCACTCATCCCTCCGGAGGCGACCATGGCGGTGAAGAGTCCTCCGGGAGATGATTCCCCTCTCCGGCAGGGTGCCGGAGACGATCTCCTGAATCCCCCGAGATGGGATTGGCGGCGGCGGCGTCTCTGGAAGGTTTTCCGTATCGTGGCTCTCGCATCGGGGGTTTCGCGACGAAGGCTTTAAGTAGGCGGAAGGGCAACGCGGGGGCCACACGAGGGCCCCACACGCCGGGGCCGCGCGGCCAAGGGCCGGGCCGCGCCGCCCGTTGTGGTGGCACCTCGTGGCCCCACTTCCTTTCCCCTCGGTCTTCCGGAAGCTTCGTGCAAAAATAGGACCCCGGGCGTTGATTTCGTCCAATTCCGAGAATATTTCCTTTGTAGGATTTCTGAAACCAAAAACAGCAGAAAACAACAACCGGCTCTTCGGCATCTCGTTAATAGGTTAGTGCCGGAAAATGCATAAATACGACATATAATGTGTATAAAACATGTAGATATCATCAATAATGTGGCATGGAACATAAGAAATTATCGATACGTCGGAGACGTATCAGCTGCCTATCAAGCCTGCAAGATATTGAGCACAATGGATAACGTTAGATTCTATTGCTTCATATGATCAACAAGTTTCCATCGCATGATTGAAGAAGTTTACCTATGGAGCGCGTGGTCCGTGTCTTGCCACTGAGGTGGGCACTCCTGATACAACCCGAACTGTCTCATCATTCTGTGCGGCTGGTGGTATTCAACAAGTCACATGCATATGAGTGGGCACCGCATACGCCAGAAACCCGCCTCCTCCAAGCACTTGGGGTTGAGGTCACTCATCGTCGAGCCAATATGGTAAAAGGTACAATATGGCTCCCAATCCACCTGCAGCATACAAATATCGGTTACCTGCTCAGAGGTAGCAAAAGAGTGATGGCTTAAAATCGGTTACCTGCTCAGAGGTAAGAGTGTCCGACTGCTCAGTGTAGTGCCTGTACATGACAATTGGATCACTCGTCATCTCCGAGACATTCTCCCAAATGTATGCCCAAGTGGGCTCCCGATCAGGGTTGTTCCGGTAATGAGGCCATGGCCTCTGGTTGAGTATCCTGGGCCGCCCAACTGATAGGCGATCCCAGCTCCATAAGGAAAGTAGGAGCAAGCATCCACCAATACCGCCGCTCCCAATCATGCGACAACCTTCGTCCAACTGCGTACATAAGACATTTGGTTAGAACTTTGTCTAGCAGACTACTATAGAAGAATAGTACATATAGCAAATCATCACCTATCGGTAGAGGTAGGCAAGTGCCGCGCTTCCCCAACTCCACGGGTGCTCCAACACCGTAAGCGCCTTCAGCCAACACCAATGGGCCAACTTCCCACCACTGTCAGCAAAGAGAGTCCTCGAAAGCATATACCACAGTACACTCGGATGTATGTCCTGATAGTGTCTCGGTCGGCCTCTGGCGGGCAAGTACCAAAGTGAGTCCTGATCCAAAGGAAAGGTGCGCCGACGGGAGCTCTATCTTTTTTATCTTCTGGCTCTGGAGGAGCCAGGCTAATAAGGTTCTCCATCTGCTGCTGCCACCCATCAGAAACTGTGTTCATACACAGTGGCTCGCCCTAAATAGGAAGAGCAAGGATCATGGAAACATCCTGCAGAGTAAGGGTCATCTCGCCGGCCCTCAAGTGGAAGGTGTGCGTCTCCGGCCTCCACCGGTTGACAAGGGCGGTGAGTGCCGCGGCGTTCATGTTTGGCGGCCCCCCTGCTTACAAGCGTGATGAAGGGGAGAAGACCGGTAGGCTGGATGAACTCCGTGTACCGCTCGTCATATGACATGTCACTTATTTTACCGTGGTAACGAATCTTCAAGGGCTGAAGAACCTACAAGCACATCCAAACACATAATATTATGCCTTATCAAATGGAATAAAACAAGAGGTGTTAACAAAAATAAATATTAGTACCTTCCCCCTTTCCTTCATATGACATGCCCTGTGTTCTCTCTCATACTCATGATCTATGAGATACACCATCCTAAAAAAATCACAAATACACCATATTATGAGCCATTCCTAACAAATACGAGTCATTCCTAACCAAATACTAGGCATATGTAAGACAATATAATGCATTTGCTAAGCAAATACTAGGCATATGTAACACATTTCAATGCATTTGTTAAGAAAATATTAGACATTTCAACACATACATACATGGTTTCAACACATACATGTAAAATTTCATATCCATGGTTCCAACAAATCTTTGGTTCAAACACATAGACTACAATGTAGATTCCACCAACATTAATTTCCATATCTATGGTTCATATCCAAATCCACCAACATAAATTTCCATGTCTAGGGTTCATATCCAAATCCACCAACATAAATTTTCATGTCTAGGGTTCATATCCAAATCTACCAAATCCACCAACACTAGCGGATGAATCGGAGGGAGTACCTTGAGGAATGGATGTGGAAGGAGTTGGCCGGCCAGATCTGACGAATCCTTGGTGTTTGGTGGGGGGGGGGAGGCGGCCGGCGGTTGCGGTTTTTCAGAAACAGAGAAAATGGAAGAGGAGAAGTGAGGAGGGCTCGGGCTGGGACGGGCGCGGGCGCCACACATAAGTGGATTTGTGGCGCCCTTCAGAGCGGCGCCACAGTTTCAATGTGTGCCTGATGTCTACGGGAGCTTCTATTCTTGTAGACAGTGTTGGGCCTCCAAGAGCAGAGGTTTGTAGAACAGCAGCAAGTTTCCCTTAAGTGGATCACCCAAGGTTTATCGAACTCAGGGAGGAAGAGGTCAAAGATATCCCTCTCATGCAACCCCGCAACCACAAAGCAAGAAGTCTCTTGTGTCCCCAACACACCTAATAGGTGTACTAGTTCGGCGAAGAGATAGTGAAATACAGGTGGTATGAATATATATGAGCAGTAGCAACGGCACTTAAAAGTGCTTTGCCCGAGACAAGTAAACAAGCAAGTAGTAACGCAGCAAGTAGTAACGCAAGAAAACAAGAAACAAGCAGCGATAGCAGTATTTAGGAACAAGGCCTAGGGATTAGACTTTCACTAGTGGACACTCTCAACATTGATCACATAACAGAATAGATAAATGCATACTCTACACTCTTGTTGGATGATGAACACATTGCGTAGGATTACACGAATCCTCAATGCCGGAGTTAACAAGCTCCACAATTCAATGTTCATATTTAAATAACCTTAGAGTGCATGAAAGATCAATTCGACTAAACCAAGTACTAACATAGCATGCACACCGTCACCTTCATGCCGTGTAGGAGGAATAATACACATCAATACTATCATAGCAATAGTTAACTTCATAATCTACAAGAGATCATAATCATAGCATAAACCAAGTACTAACACGGATGCACACACTGTCACCATTACACCGTGCGGGAGGAATAAAACTACTTTAATAACATTGCTAGAGTAGCACATAGATAAATTGTGATACAAAACACATTGCAATCATAAAGAGATATAAATAAGCACTTCACTATGCCATTCATAACAAGTGAATAAGTATTCTCGTGAAATATAGCCTAAGAGACCCACACGGTGCACACACCGTCACCTTTACACACGTGGGACAAGGAGTCTCCGGAGATCACATGAGTAAAATTCACTTGACTAGCATAACGACATCTAGATTACAAGCATCATCATATGAATCTCAATCATGTAAGGCAGCTCATGAGATTATTGTATTGAAGCACATAGGAGAGAGATGAACCACATAGCTACCGGTACAGCCCCGAGCCTCGATGGAGAACTACTCCTCCTCATGGGAGCAGCAGCGGTGATGAAGATGGCGGTGGAGATGGCAGCGGTGTCGATGGAGAAGCCTTCCGGGGCACTTCCATGCTCCGGCAGGTGCCGGAACGGAGACCGTCGTCCCCGCATCTTGGCTTCGCGATGGCGGCGGCTCCGGAAGGTTTTCCGTATCGTGGTTCTTCGCATCGTGGTTTTCTCGACGGAGGCTTTAAATAGGCGGAAGGGCAGAGTCGGAGGGGTCCCGGGGGCCCACACCATAGGGCGGCGCGGCCCCCTCCGGCCGCGCCGGGTGTGGTGTGGGGCCCCCGTGGCTTCCTCGGCGGCTCTCGGGTGTTCCGGAAGGCTCCGGGAAAAATAGGAACTTGGGTCTTGATTTCGTCCGATTCCGAGAATATATCGTTACTAGGATTTCGAAACCAAAAACAGCTAGAAACAGGAACCGGCACTTCGGCATCTTGTTAATAGGTTAGTTCCAGAAAATGCACGAATATGACATAAAGTGTGCATAAAACATGTAGGTATCATCAATAATATGGCATGGAACATAAGAAATTATCGATACGTCGGAGAAGTATCAGCATCCCCAAGCTTAGTTCTGCTCGTCCCGAAAGTGTAAAACGATAACAAAAGATAATTTCTGAAGTGACATGCCATCATAACCTTGATCATACTATTTGTAAACATATGTAATGAATGCAGCGATCAAAACAATGGTAATGACATGAGTAAACAAGTGAATCATTAAGCAAAGACTTTTCATAAATAGTACTTCAAGACAAGCATTAATAAGTCTTGCATAAGAGTTAACTCATAAAGCAATAAATCAAAGTAAAGGTATTGAAGCAACACAAAGGAAGATTAAGTTTCAGCGGTTGCTTTCAACTTGTAACATGTATATCTCATGGATAATTGTCAACATAGAGTAATATAACAAGTACAATATGCAAGTATGTAGGAATCAATGCACAGTTCACACAAGTGTTTGCTTCTTGAGGTGGAGAGAGATAGGTGAACTGACTCAACATAAAAGTAAAAAGAATGGTCCTTCAAAGAGGAAAGCATCGATTGCTATATTTGTGCTAGAGCTTTTATTTTGAAAACATGAAACAATTTTGTCAACGGTAGTAATAAAGCATATGAGTTATGAAAATTATATCTTACAAGTTGCAAGTCTCATGCATAGTATACTAATAGTGCCCGCACCTTGTCCTAATTAGCTTGGACTACCGGATCATCGCAATACACATGTTTTAACCAAGTGTCACAATGGGGTACCTCCATGCCGCCTCGTACAAAGGTCTAAGGAGAAAGCTCGCATTTTGGATTTCTCGCTTTTGATTATTCTCAACTTAGACATCCATACCGGGACAACATGGACAACAGATAATGGACTCCTCTTTAATGCATAAGCATGTGGCAACAATTATTATTCTCATATGAGATTGGGGAAATATGTCCAAAACTGAAACTTCCACCATGAATCATGGCTTTAGTTAGCGGCCCAATGTTCTTCTCTAACAATATGCATGCTCCAACCATTAAGGTGGTAAATCTCTCTTACTTCGTACAAGACGGACATGCATAGCAACTCACATGATATTCAACAAAGAATAGTTGATGGCGTCCCCGTAAGCATGGTTATCGCACAACAAGCAACTTAATAAGAGATAAAGTGCATAAGTACATATTCAATACCACAATAGTTTTTTAAGCTATTTGTCCCATGAGCTATATATTGCAAAGGTGAATGATGGAATTTTAAAGGTAGCACTCAAGCAATTTACTTTGGAATGGCGGATAAATACCATGTAGTAGGTAGGTATGGTGGACACAAATGGCATAGTGGTTGGCTCAAGTATTTTGGATGCATGAGAAGTATTCCCTCTCGATACAAGGTTTAGGCTAGCAAGGTTATTTGAAACAAACACAAGGATGAACGGTGCAGCAAAACTCACATAAAAGACATATTGTAAACATTATAAGACTCTACACCGTCTTCCTTGCTGTTCAAAACTCCATACTAGATATTATCTAGACTCTAGAGAAACCAAATATGCAAACCAAATTAGCAAGCTCTAAGTGTTTCTTCATTAATGGGTGCAAAGTATATGATGCAAGAGCTTAAACATGAGCACAACAATTGCCAAGTATCAAATTATTCAAGACATTTTAGAGTTACTACATGTAGTATTTTCCAATTCCAACCATATATCAATTTAACGAAGAAGAAACTTCGCCATGAATAATATGAGTAGAGCCTAAGGACATACTTGTCCATATGCTACAGCGGAGCGTGTCTCTCTCCCACAAAGTGAATGCTAGGATCCATTTTATTCGAACAAAACAAAAACAAAAACAAACCGACGCTCCAAGCAAAGTGCATAAGATGTGACGGAATAAAAATATAGTTTCAGGGGAGGAACCTGATAATGTTGTCGATGAAGAAGGGGATGCCTTGGGCATCCCTAAGCTTAGACGCTTGAGTCTTCTTAGAATATGCAGGGGTGAACCACCGGGCATCCCCAAGCTTAGAGCTTTCACTCTCCTTGATCATATTGCATCATACTCCTCTCTTGATCCTTGAAAACTTCCTCCACACCAAACTCGAAACAACTCATTAGAGGGTTAGTGCACAATAAAAATAAACATGTTCAGAGGTGACACAATCATTCTTAACACTTCGGACATTGCATAAAGCTACTGGACATTAATGGATCAAAGAAATTCATCCAACATAGCAAAAGAGGCAATGCGAAATAAAAGACAGAATCTGTCAAAACAGAACAGATCCGTAATGATGGATTTTATTAGGCCACCAGACTTGCTCAAATGAAAATGCTCAAATTGAATGAAAGTTGCGTACATATCTGAGGATCATGCACGTAAATTGGCTTAATTTTCTGAGCTACCTACAGGGAGGTAGACCCAGATTCGTGACAGCAAAGAAATCCGGAACTGCGCGAGTAATCCAAATCTAGTACTTACTTTACTATCAAAGACTTTACTTGGCACAACAAAACATAAAACTAAGATAAGGAGAGGTTGCTACAGTAGTAAACAACTTCCAAGACACAAATATAAAACAAAGTACTGTAGCAAAATAACACATGGGTTATCTCCCAAAAAGTTCTTTCTTTATAGCCATTAAGATGGGCTCAGCAGTTTTAATGATGCACTCGCAAGAAATAGTATTTGAAGCAAAAGAGAGCATCAAGAGGCAAATTCAAAACACATTTAAGTCTAACATGCTTCCTATGCATAGGAATCTTGTAAATAAACAAGTTCATGAAGAGCAAAGTAACAAGCATAGGAAGATAAAACAAGTGTAGCTTCAAAAATTTCAGCACATAGAGAGGCATTTTAGTAACATGAAAATTTCTACAACCATATTTTCCTCTCTCATAATAACTTTCAGTAGCAACATGAGCAAACTCAACAATATAACTATCACATAAAGCATTCTTATCATGAGTCTCATGCATAAAATTATTACTCTCCACATAGGCATAATCAATTTTATTAGTTGTAGTGGGAGCAAATTCAACAAAGTAGCTATCATTATTATTCTCATCAAGTGTAGGAGGCATAGTATAATCACAACCAAATTTACTCTCCATAGTAGGCGGCACCAAAAGACCACTATCATTATAATCATCATAAATAGGAGGCAAAGTATCATCAAAGAAAATTTTCTCCTCAATGCTTGGGGGACTAAAAAGATCATGAAAACCAGCTTCCCCAAGCTTAGAACTTTTTATATCATTATCAACAATGGTGTTCAAAGCGTTCATACTAATATTACTACCAGCATGCAAATAAGATTTCATAGGTTTTTTTAATTTTCACATCAAATCATCCATGTCTTAAATCAGGAAATAGAATAAGAAGCTCATTGTTGTCCATTATGCCAAACTAGTGTAAACAAGAAACAAAAAGATGCAATTGCAGGATCTAAAGGAAATAGCTTCGAGCACACACACAACGGCGCCGTAAAAGTACTTTACCCGAGACCGGAGTATGAGTGCCTTTTACCTTTCCTCCCCGGCAACGAGCGCCGTGAAAAGTGCTTGATGTCTACGGGAGCTTCTATTCTTGTAGACAGTGTTGGGCCTCCAAGAGCAAAGGTTTGTAGAACAGACAGCAAGTTTCCCTTAAGTGGATCACCCAAGGTTTATCGAACTCAGTGGAGGAAGAGGTCAAAGATATCCCTCTCATGCAACCCCGCAACCACAAAGCAAGAAGTCTCTTGTGTCCCCAACACACCTAATAGGTGTACTAGTTCGGCGAAGAGATAGTGAAATACAGGTGGTATGAATATATATGAGCAGTAGCAACGGCACCGTAAAAGTGCTTTGCCCGGGACAAGAAACAAGCAAGTAGTAACGCAACAGAGTAGTAACGCAATAGAAACAAGAAACAAGCAGACGATAGCGATATTTAGGAACAAGGCCTAGGGATTAGACTTTCACTAGTGGACACTCTCAACATTGATCACATAACGGAATAGATAAATGCATACTCTACACTCTTGTTGGATGATGAACACATTGCGTAGGATTACACGAATCCTCAATGCCGGAGTTAACAAGCTCCACAATTCAATGTTCATATTTAAATAACCTTAGAGTGCATGAAAGATCAATTCGACTAAACCAAGTACTAACATAGCATGCACACTCGTCACCTTCATGCTGTGTAGGAGGAATAATACACATCAATACTATCATAGCAATAGTTAACTTCATAATCTACAAGAGATCATAATCATAGCATAAACCAAGTACTAACACGGATGCACACACCGTCACCATTACACTCGTGCAGGAGGAATAAAACTACTTTAATAACATTGCTAGAGTAGCACATAGATAAATTGTGATACAAAACACATTGCAATCATAAAGAGATATAAATAAGCACTTCACTATGCCATTCATAACAGTGAATAAGTATTCCGTGAAATATAGCCTAAGAGACCCACACGGTGCACACACTGCGTCACCTTTACACACGTGGGACAAGGAGTCTCCGGAGATCACATGAGTAAAATTCACTTGACTAGCATAACGACATCTAGATTACAAGCATCATCATATGAATCTCAATCATGTAAGGCAGCTCATGAGATTATTGTATTGAAGCACATAGGAGAGAGATGAACCACATAGCTACCGGTACAGCCCCGAGCCTCGATGGAGAACTACTCCCTCCTCATGGGAGCAGATAGCGGTGATGAAGATGGCGGTGGAGATGGCAGCGGTGTCGATGGAGAAGCCTTCCGGGGCACTTCCCCGCTCCGGCAGGGTGCCGGAACAGAGACTCCTGTCCCCCAGATCTTGGCTTCGTGATGGCGGCGGCTCTGGAAGGCTTTCCGTATCGTGGTTTTTCGCATCAGGGTTTTCTCGACGGAGGCTTTAAATAGGCGGAAGGGCAGAGTCGGGGGGCTAACGAGGGGCCCACACCATAGGGCGGCGCGGCCCCCTCTCCGGCCGCGCCGGGTGTGGTGTGGGGCCCCCGTGGCTTCCCTCTGGCGGCTCTCGGGTGTTCTGGAAGGCTCCGGGAAAAATAGGAACTTGGGTCTTGATTTCGTCCGATTCCGAGAATATTTCGTTACTAGGATTTCTGAAACCAAAAACAGCAGAAAACAGGAACTGGCACTTCGGCATCTTGTTAATAGGTTAGTTCCAGAAAATGCACGAATATGACATAAAGTGTGCATAAAACATGTAGGTATCATCAATAATATGGCATGGAACATAAGAAATTATCGATACGTCGGAGACGTATCAGTGCCGCCGATGTGAAGGGCTCCACACGTCCTGCCACGTCGGCTGGTCAACATCGAGCAGGCCACGTCGGATGGATGCGCCGCTCGCATGGACGCCACATAGTGAGGTGTGGCGCTAATGGGAGGGGCGCCACACAAAAGGATTAGATGTGTTGAATAGTTTGGCTGGATGAGTTTGTGTTTTTTTAGAAAAGGGTTATTTTTGTTAGGTTGAGATGCCCTTTATTGGTGGATGTGCGAGCTGCCGAACATCGCGGGTGTGGCTGATTTCGGGACGCTCAAGCTCGGTCACAGATAAAACTACAATATAGTACTAGTAGTATTGCACAAGTAGGGAGAGTACACTCCACAGAAGGTTATCCCCAACCAACATACCGCCGCCACGACACGATACGAGGATAAAGGGGAGGCGGCCGGCGGTACAAGAAGAGCAGAACCGGCCGGTGGAGAGAAGCGAAGAAGCGGCGGGCGGGCGTAGGAAGGGCGATTTACACAAAAATAACCCAAAACTGAAAGAAAAGCACAGACTGACCCTCCGGCGAAACTATTTCACGGATCTAACCCTTTTGTGTGGCGCCCCTCTCAAGGGCGCCACACATGCCCATGTGGCGCCCCTGGCGCTGGCGCCACACACCCATCCGACGTGGCCCGTCGACGCTGAGCTGGTGACCCCGACCCGACGTGGCAGCAATAGTGGCGCCGCTCCGGCCGGCGCCACACTTTGAAAGTGTGGCGCCCCTGGCAAGGGCGCCACATATTCACTTAAGTTTGGGCCGCGCGCGCGCCCCAGCCCGACCCTTCTTCTTTCTTTCTTTCTCTGTTCTTCTTCTCTCCTCCAAAGGCGCCCGGTTTTCTCTCTCCCCCTCTCTCCCCCCACCAAATCAACCACCAAATCGTCAGATCTGTCCGTGGAGATCGTTCCCAACTCGTTGCTTGAGGTAATCTCCTCCGTTTCCCCTCTTTTCATCCATTGATTTTGTGTATTTGCTCCAATCTATATGTGAAACCCTAGATGTGGATTTGGTTGATTTGAGGGTGGAGATGGATTTGGTTGGATGTTAGGGTTGTTGAAGTAGAAGAAATGGTAGTGTGCTAGTTTGTATGGGTAGATTATGTTGATTATGGTAACTAATGAACACATGTGTGTATGTGTTGTTCCCATTATGCTAGGGGGATGGAAAGAATTGTTCATGTTCATCATGTGGACAAGGATGCTTACTTGAAGGGAAACATAGAGCCGGACCCGGAAGAGGTTGACTTGGTGTTTGACGTTAGCCCTAGCTTTGCGGAGGTGGTAGCACAAGTTAGGGTTGAGTTGAATTGGAATGAGACAAATGATGGTATTGAGCTAGAGGGAAGGCATAATGTGGGGTTTGGAATGCACACCCGTTGGAAGATAATGCGTATCAACTCCGAGCAACGTTGGTCCATTTACAAGGAGACGGTGGCCGGGTCACAAGATAAGGCTTTGGAGTTGTTTGCAACCAAGACGGTTGAGGCTCGTATCGAGCTTGACCTTAACCGGCCCTCCTCCCCCGTTCGAGAGAGGACTCCTCCACCCATGAGCCAAGAAGAGGCCACCCAATCTCCCATTGTCCAATCTCCCATTGCCCAACAACCTCCGTTGGATAATGAGTATGATGAGCATGACGATGGTGATGATTGTTTCGAGATGAATGGCAACAATGTCGGTGATTTGGATAAATATTGGACGCAAGAGGAGATGGACCACTCCATTCCTTATTCCCGATGCTATGCGTCGGACTCGGATGATGATGGACCCGAAGAGGAGGTTGATGAGGATGGCTTCACGGCTAAGGAAGCCGAAAGAGCCGAGATCTTCAAGAAGGTAACCGGACGGGATATCCGGGTACCATTGTTCCGTGATGTTAGTCTTGCGGATGGAGCCGTGGTTGATGGTGACAAAAGTTTACTTCTTGGAGCTAGGCCACTATCCAAGAGAGATGTGGATGGTAGGACGGCTATGATCTCTAAAGGGCTAACGTTTGATACATTCTTGGAATTGAAGATATGGTTGAAGGAGTTCTCCATTAAGCATCATCGCCCTTACATCGTTATTCACTCGGACTTGAAGAAGCGGTACACGCTAAAATGTGTGGATAAAAGGTGCCCATGGGTTGTCCGTGCACGACCTTTCAAAAAGGGCCCTCTTGGCACATAACAAGTTGTGTAGCCACTCACATGTGCCGGGGACCGAAGCTTGATGGCAAGGATGCACAGCCGGACCACCGTCAACTCACATCCGAGTTCATTGCATACAAGCTCTCGGCAGAGATATCATTACTTCCTATCATGAGCATTAGGTCCGTGCAAGATACGGTCAAATCCCGGTATGCCTACGACGTCAAGTACGGGAAGGCATGGAAGGCCAAACAAGCCGCATTCAAGATGTTGTACGGTGATTGGGAGGAAGCATACAACCGTATCCCTAGGTTGTTGTTAGCGATGGCCGCAACTAACCCGGGCATGGTGCATGTGGTCGAGCCTTCCGCAACCAAAATGACATTGCATGATGGTAAAAGAGTGAGGGTATTTCACCGTGCATTTTGGTCATTCCAGCAATGCACGAGGGCATTCGAACATTGTAGGCCCGTCATAGCCGTGGATGGTACCTTCTTGACCGGTCAGTACAAGGGCACACTATTGGTGGCAATAGCAAGTGATGCAAGCAACCGTTTAGTACCATTGGCTTTTGCATTGGTAGAGATTGAGAACAATGATAACTGGCAATGGTTTTTCCATATATTGAGGACGAGGGTTATACCACCCTCAAAGGAAGTGTGTGTCATCTCCGATCGTCATCAAGGAATTCTCAATGCGGTGGAGGTTGCAATTCCCGGGCATGCTCCCTTGCATCACCGATGGTGCATGAGGCATTTTTGTGCAAACTTCTACCGGGCATGCAAGAGCAAAGAGTTGTCCGACCTTCTTCAAGATTTTTGCCTCGCTTATTCGGAGCGCCGCTTCGCAAACCTATACAACGGCTTGTCTGAAGCACAAAGACCTCAACGCGGGTGGTCAAGAGTTTCTTCATAGACACCTCGTATTTAACTCAAAGTGGGCGAGAGCTTATGATGAGGATGGGAGGAGATATGGCCAAATGACAAGCAACATGGCCGAGTGCTTCAACAATGTTTTGAAGGGTGTCCGTGCATTGCCCGTGACGGCAATCATTCAATACACATTCGAGAAGTTGAATGTCTATTTCCAGAACTACACCGATGAAACGGAGAAGGAAATTGCTTTGAATTCCGAGTTCCCAAAGAAGGTTCAAGAGTTCATGGATTTTCGAGGCGAGGAAGGCCGACTCCCAAACGGCTACATGTTATGATAATGTTGACTGGGTTTACCAAGTGAATGAGCCGGGAGGCACCACACAAGGTGGTGTCCAACACGGAGGCCGGGCTTTCCGTGTGTCCCTAAAGAATGTGAATGCACATGTAGGAGGCCCTCTTTGCTTCATTTGGCTTGCTCCCACTTGCTAACAGCGGCACGCACTAGACGTGTCGACTACAATAACCCGCTCACCGTTCGGGAGTCCGAGTTCTCAATCGAAACCACAAAGAGGACATGGGCTCCAAGGTTTTGTCCTTACTTGGATCAATCACAATGGCCGGAGTATCATGGAGTGCAAGTTTTGCCGCATCCGGAATGGAAGGTTGTGAAACGTGGAAGAAGAAAGACAAAGAGGTATCACGGAGATATGGATAGATGGGGTCATTCCGGAAACAGAGTTATTCCAAGAAGCTCGCGAGCCAACTAATTGTGGATCCCGCAATAGTAAGGGCCACAATAAAAGGAAGTGCACATCCGGCAAAAAATCAAAGGGCAATGATGCTAGCACAAGTCAAGCATCAAGTAGCCAACAAGCTTCAAATCAACCTCCAAGCCAACAAACCCCAAGCCAACAAGCTCCAAGCCAACAAGCTCCAAGCCAACCGCGTCAAACTCCTCCAAGCCAAAAGCTATGTCATACACACATCATATCAACAACCATTTTGTACACACATCATGGACATAACATCATCAAACCTAACATCGTAGCACATAGTTTCATACAATTTAAGAAAGCATTCAAACAACACGAAGCAACGAAGATAGAGTTGACAACAATCGACGATCTAAATATTGGTGTCGGAGCCGGATTCGCCGGTGTGGGGGTAGTGCACACGGCAGGCGGTGTCGTCGAACACCTTGACGATCATGTCGCCGTCCCCCTCGTACAGGAAGGTGAGCTGGCAGCCGGGCTCGAGGTGGAGGTCACGGGCGAACTTGTCCCACCCCGTGTGCAGGTACATCTTGCCCCGCCCGTCGAACAGGACCTCCACGGACCGGCGGCGAGTTGCGGCTAGCCTCCCGTAGGCCGCAAGTGTGCCGGCTCGTGGCCGTCGACGAACTCGGCGAACTTGTCCGGTAGCCGCTTGATGCCGAGTGGGTCGTCGTCGATGCGGAGGAGGAACTCGAAGCAGCGTTCGTCATGCGAAGACGAGGAGGATGCAGGTGACGGTGATCGTGGGGCCCTTGCTGCTCCACCGCGGCGGCCCCTTCCCCGGCCCGGGGCGCCCGAGACCGCGGCGGCCCGTTCCCCGTCCACCGGGACCGGCCATCCTACATGTTTACATTTTTGAACCATATTACGATCCATTCCACTAACAAATATGAGTTACTCCATCACAAATACTAGGCATACATGTGGGTTCATACACATACATACACATACATACATAGAGTTCATACACATACATGTGAAATTTCATATGTAGATTTCTACAAATCTATGGTTCAAACACATGCATACATGAGGCTACCATCTCCAACACAAACAATACAATATAGAGTGCACAAAAGAAAAAAAACATGTCTAGGGTTCATGTCCAAATCTAGCCCGATCTATGAAATTAATGGATGAATGGAGAAGATTTGAAGGAGATTACCTTGACAAATGGATGGGGAACGATCTCCACGGACGGATCCGACGATTTGGTGGTGGATTTGGTGGGGGAGAGGGAGGAGAGAGAGAACCGGGCTGGGGAGGAGGGAGAGAAGAAGAACAGAGAAAGAAAGAAAGAAGAAGGGTCGGGCTGGGGCGCGCGCGACCCAAACTTAAGTGAATGTGTGGCGCCCTTGCCAGGGGCGCCTCACTTTCAAAGTGTGGCGCCGGCCGGAGCGGCGCCACTATTGCTGCCACGTCGGATCGGGGTCACCAGCTCAGCGTCGACGGGCCATGTCGGATGGGTGTGTGGCGCCAGAGCCAGGGGCGCCACATGGGCATGTGTGGCGCCCTTGAGAGGGGCGCCACACAAAAGGGTTAGATCCGTGAAATAGTTTCGCCGGAGGATCAGTCTGTGCTTTTTTTTTTCAGTTTTGAATTATTTTTGTGTAAATCGCCCGTAGGAAGTCCCGACAC
>NW_025901462.1:0-52856 GCF_022539505.1 Lolium rigidum
AAACACCGTTCCACGAGTATTATATCGCTCGAGTGGTACAACAGAAACATATGCGGGTCCAAGGCATGTCTATAGAATTACAACACTGACTCTGTTACATAAGATCATCACAGCCTCCTACTTTACAATGAGGTAAAACTGCAAATAACTCCAGAAGAACGACTCGTGATCTAATCTTATCACGGACTCTATTTATAGAGTATTTGACTAGCTAAAGAGGCTATGACTAGATTCTACCTAAATAGGAGCTAGGTTTTGGAAGCTAGTTCCCTTCTACTACTTAATCTAGGTTTTCTCCATGGTAGTTGTGGTGTTTGACTCTTCCGAGCAGGTTCCTGTCCCCTTGAAGTATTTGTAGACTCCTCGGTCTTCGAGTTGCACGGTAGATCCTCCTTCGATGGCTCCATATCTAAGCAGGGGATTTAAGAGTGGGATGAGTACGAGCGTACTCAACAAGTTCATTATAGGAAAGAGGTGTTTAATGCACTAGCTACGACATTAGACCAGAAAGTCTAATACCCATGCAAGTTTTCATAACCATTTCTTAAAAAGGTTGCTTTTATTCAGAAGAACTATGTCCGTCAGCCTTCACCGGTTTACTAGAACTTCATGGAGCTCCTTTCCGGCCGCGTTCGCAGTTCCATATCCCGGAACAGGGAGTGACAGGTCACGATTCATTACACTCTGCAGAGGTGTGTTGCTTTACCCATAAGAGATCTTAACCTTGGTGCCAACCGAGTCTATAGTTCTCGTCCACACTTCCTTTGGTGTGAGGCCCGGTATAAGGTCATAGCCAATCATATTCCTCCGCTACCTCATACACCCACCCGTTGATGCAAACTCCGACCCCGGGTCCTCGCCGGTGCTCATTATACCCACTTACGGATGGACCCCGGCCACGACAACGGTTCAGGTCTCTACCATGAACTCCTTCGCCGGCAGCTGCAACCCATCATAGACCGCAATTACCGTGGGGACTTCATCGGGACCCCCACCCTACCACTTGTCCTCTCTTGGATCAAGGGTACCACTTGTCCTCTCTTGGATCAAGGGTCTACGGTAAAGCGCATCCGTTGATGTACAAGAGGTGGAAATACAATTGACTATTCCGTCCCACTCCGGATCTTATGGTTAACACGGGTATTACGGCACAAGAATCACTGGCGACATTTGTTGTTTAATCCTAGATGGATATAAACCCTTGCAATGGAACCTCCACCATATCAACACAATCCATGGTTCCATTGCCCACCACATAGTCATATTCATAGTTATGAAAGTAGTGGTTTTGGTTTTTATGCAATAGTGATAACCATAGTACTTTGCAAGTAATTTGATAAATATACTCAAATGACATGAGCAAGTGATGAACTTGCCTTTCTTGACTGCAAGATTATGTAGGCAAGGTCTTCGATACGCAATAACTCCCAATTCTGAAAGAGCATCATCATCTGGTAAGGACGATGTTTAAAAGATTGGCAAGGATGCAATAATGCATAAGTATGAGATGCAATCGCTCTAAGCGTGACCTAACCCCGATGATTTAGGATCAGTGAGTTGTAATGATTGGTTCAGGGTGTGTTGCACTTTTAGAGTGATTCACAAACAAGGTTCTTATTCAGGGTTGTTTGTTTTAGAGTCATAAGCAGGTGGTAAAATGCATAGTTAACAATCATACACACCCAGGAATAGTAGTTGTATAATAGGTAAACAACAGTTGTCAATTTTAAGTCTTATAGTGCATGGTTAATGATTGCTGGTTATATTCTTCAAAAGAATAACTTTTGAAGAACATGTTATTTAATAAAGAACATGTATGATAATTAGGTTTGTGGGTTCTAGGGTTTACTATGGTTTTCAACTAGTTTCTAGGGTTAGTATTAGATGGATCACAACATAGTTGGATTTCATCAATAGCTAGAGCTTGAGTTTGAGTTGTAGCTTAAGCATCTTAAGCAATTAATTATACATGATTGATATCATGGTGGGTATCATCTTGCTGGTGTTAGCTAGCTAGTGGTTTATAGGTCCTATTAGGCAAAGTTGATGACTGATTCCTTATTTTCTTCAAAAGAATAACTTTTGAAGAACATACTTCTTAAGTAATAAGAAGTATTTCAGTTAAGGTTGAGGTTGTCCTAGAGTTTACCTATTGGATTTACTAAGTAAGGAATGATTGGTTTTCTAAATAGGATGATTAATGGTGATCTGACACTAGTAAGGTACCAGTTTTAGGGTTCACGTAGTGCAAAAGTGGTACGTCTTGGTCACCATTAAGGTTCATTACTTGGAAATGACTAAACATGACATAGATAAGGTTCATGTGTATTTGGCTAATAGGTTCTAGTTTTAGTAGATCATGAGCATGCATTTATTTGATTGACATAGTATGAGTCTATGAGTAAGGTTAACGCTCATACTGATTTAACCTTATAAGTTTCTATGGGTTTTATGAGTTGAAGGGAAATTAAGGTTTCATAGTGACTAAATATGCAAATGATGGCTCTATAAGTTCATAGTGGAATTTAAGATGTTCTTACTTTACTCATGCTAAGTTTTAGGATGATGACCTGATAAGTGAAGTTGAATATAAGAAATAAGTTTTATATATGGTTTGATATTTATTTAAAGATTATTATTTAATTTTTTCTTACTTAAGATAATTGGGGTAAATATCTTTTTACGGCTTTTGTCTTAATAATTTCAAACCTAGGAATTGGCCTTCTAAAATTTAGAGTAAACTTTATTTTATTGTGTGTTTTTTTTAAAGTATTTGTTGTTTCCATCTTGTTTATTCGTTTATTTGTTTTTTTATTACTTTATTTATTCATAGAATGGTTCTAAAAAAAATATATAATCCAAAAGGATAAAAATGGGCAGATCCCATTTGATCTAGCCGGACCCAGCCTAATGGGCTGGCCCACTAGCGCCTGGCTTGGTCGGGCTCAACCCGACCCAACCCCAGCTCTCGCTCACCCCTTCCTCGCACACGCACACGACCCCCATCTGTCTCTTCTCTCTTGCGACCACCACGCCCCTGTGGCGGCGCCGCATGCCCGCCTCCTCCCGGCCGCTCACGGCCGTCTATGGCGCCGGCGAGATAGCGTTTTGGTTCGCCTCGAGGTGCTCTACAACTCCCCCTCTTCGATTTAATTCTCGTGGCCTCTCTTGTTTGCCCCCCAACCTGAGAACCCTAGTTGCTGCCCGGCGCCGCTCCGGCCGATGTTGGCCGCATCCGACGCCGCTGCCCGCTGGAGCTGTTCCACCACCAGCTCGCCCTTCTCCTCCACCAAATTCCCCTCGCCGAAACACCCTTTACACCGAGGTTTGCGCCCCTCAGACAAACCCTAACCGCCTCCTATTCCGGCAGTCGCCGGCTGATTCCGGCGCCATCTCTCACTGGCGTGTCGCCACCACGGTATCCACCACCGGCGCCTGCTGCTCCGACGCCGTCCGGCGCTCGCGCGTGGCCCTGCCCTCGGCCGAGCCTAGCAGCTGGCCGTGGTTGTCCTCCATTGCTCCCCCACCTGCGCCTCATGTACGAACCCCTTCTACTGCCCTTTCTGGTGCTGGTTGGACGGCAGCTGTGGCTGCAACCCTGGCGCCCTTCCTGGCTCGACATGGTCTGCTCCAGGTGCTGTTGTGGTGCGTTACGGCTGCTGCTGCCTGTGATGCTGATGAACTGGTGGTGTTTCGCTGCTGGGTTTGACGTGGTGGGTGTACTGGTGGTGTTCGTGTTGGGGTGCTGCTCGTGATGTCTACCTTAGCGGTGAATTGGTGCTGCGGCGTCTACTTTATCCTCGACGCCGGTGGGATGGCGTCTACGACTGCAACCCCGGTGTCCTCACCTCTCTGCAGCCTCTACTACTATGCTACTATGTGAGTTAAACCGCCTCACTCTCCTACTATATGTGTCTGATATGTGATATTGAGATGCTCCTGTTTGGATGATGAATTCATCCAAGCATCTATGTTGATGTTGGCTTGGCTAGATAACTCTACTGCAATTTATATATACCAATCAGTGTGGTGCTTTAATTTGGATGATATTCTCATCCATGCCATATGTGGTTGATTTGCTAATTAGAGAGTCCAATTATGTCTCTGTTTACCTCATCGATGAGTTGAGATATTCCAAGATACAAGAACTGATGTTTATAGCCATATTATTTACTTGATGTGTCCTTGTGGGCTAGTGTGCTGATTCAAGATGGCTTAAATTAAATGACTGCTAGCCATCTATATTATGCTCCTGTAAAACTATTTGTGGTTTATGTGAGCTTGTTACCCGCTAGTGGCTTTGCTACTGCTAGGGGACTACTTGGTTGTGTCTGTATGCTACTTGGTTGGCCTGGGAAGAATTCCTGGACCCTAAGTAGAATTCTGGCACTTATTGATTAATACTTGCTGCTTATGGTGATGACTAATTTATGTGCACAAATGATGTGGGACAGTAGATGTGTTAGAATACACAAACCGATGCCCTGCTAATGTCTTGAGTATGATCTAGTTGCTCATTAGGAACTAAGAAATGATTTTTGGCGTTGTTGGATTTTACTTGTGGATCTTGGTGTCCCCTTTTTCTAATTATAAACTGATAAGAACAGATATGTGCTTGATTATGTGGCCCTGCCTGTGATGCAAAGGCTGAGGCATGATTTATGATATGAACAGATACTACTGGTTGTTGTTTCTCTAAACCTCGGTGATGAACATGCATAGCACCTCTATGCAAGACTGAGAGGAAAATCCATCTCTCCATCCTCCTAGAAGAAAATCTAGTTGAAGGGTAGATGGGTTTGGCTGCTTTTATATTTATTCCCTTTTATCTCCCCCTTTTGGTGACTATGCAAAGGCTAAAGGCAGATACTCCTAGCTTATATTTCTGGTGAGATCCTACCTGCTGCTCTCTGTAGCTTTGTGGCTGGTTCTTGTTGGTTCTGAGCTAAATTGCATCTGGTGGCATGCCTCCTCCTCCTGATCTTAATACTTGCTCTGATTTGGGACTGATGATTCTGTGGTGGTACTGTAAGAACTGCTGATGAGATGACAATGATGTTCTTGGATGAACTGGGTAATAGTCGATGGATTGATCTTGTGCTAAGCCAAGCAGCTGTGTGCTGCAAGGAAATCCTCTTTTATATGGTCTCCTGGATGTGTGCTTGCCGACAGCTATGTGCATGCATGTGTCTTGTAAGCTGCCTGCCTGTAGGGTGCAAGTTTCAACCTGGTACATCACCCCTTGTGGATGTGCTCGGCTGGGAAAAGATCTTCTCATTCTTTCCATTTCTCTTTATTATTTTTAACATAGCCACTTGGCTTTACTTCTTTTATGTTTTCTTTGTTTGTTTTGCAGGTACAAGACAAAAGAAGAATAGAAGATATTTAGATAGGATTAGCTTAGTTTTCCTTTTCGTATTTTATTCTTGTAATATTTGTAAGTTGTATTAATATTGGATATTGTAATGACTTTGTAAATATGTATTCAATTAATAAAATGTAATTTCCCTATTCTTAATTCAACATTGTTTGAATTATAATTGGAAAGTTATAATCTGAATTCAAATTTGAATTCAAATACTTATTTGAATTTCTTTTATATTTTATTGTATATGATTGTTTGGAACCCAAATTCCAATTATTGTTTGCATAGTTGTCATTTATATTTCAGTCAAGTTTCACTTGCCTTTCTCACAACTTCTGAAATCAACAAAGGTTATGTCAATGTTTATCGCACTCGAGTCGCTGACCTTAGTCAATTCCCATCAACACAAGCGAAACCTTGATCTCTTTGTGTTTTATATAAAAGCGCGAAAATTCCCCGGATTTTCTATGCATGAATGCAATGCACACATCTCGTTTCCTCTCTTTTTGTAACCCCCAATCCTGGGATATTACAATAAAGGACATAGAAGACATGTTGTTGCCAGAAGGTCTTAAAAGAAAGTTCAAGAACATGGCAGATACCACTGATAGAGTGCTGAAAGAAAAGTGGGCTCGTATCCAGCAAATAATTTGCACGATAATCCACCAGGATGTCTGCAATAGGTATGGCGCGTTCTTCTACGGCCACACTCTACCATGGAATGAAGAGATAGAACTCCGCTTAGATATGTCACGTGAGGACATTCCATTCAACTCGCTGGAGGGCTGCCGTCCATTCCCCAAGAAGCCTACAATCTGATCCTTTGATGTGAACTCTTTTGCTTAGTTTGAATGATACGTCGATGAACTTGCGTACTGTAATTGCTATTCCGGCCCGATCGACTTGTCACTTTTATTTAGTTTCTATGGATGTGCATGTGAACTAGTTAGCTTGCGTACAATAATCCGTTGCTCGTTGGAATCACACACACACACCATGTTATCTTAATCATTTTTGTTTACTTTGATATTTCTAGATTATGGCGTGCTTATCTTAATCATTTCCATTTACTTGATCCTTATTTGGCTCGTATTTGAGTTGGCCTTCTTCGTTTATTTTGGTCCTTCTTCGAGAGAGTGTCGATGATTAGAATGTTTGGTCACCCGTATATTCGGGGGTAGAGCCAGAGAACCTGGTGTGATGACACAAATATCAATCTCTTGTGCATCCTACTCGACTTCGTTGACTCCATCCCTGAATGTTAATATTTGTTTCGACCAACAAAGTATGAGACATTTATTTAGTTGATCCTACTTGGATGGTATTTAAGTTGGCATTCTTCGTTTATTTTTGTCTTTATTCGAGAGAGTGCCGATGATTAAAATTTTTGGTCACTACACTCGGAAGCGGTGCCAGCGAGCCCGGTGTGTTGCCACAAATATGAATCTCTTGTGCATCGTACCTGGCCTCGCTGACACCGTCTCTTAATGTTAATATTTGTTTTAACAAAGTTTGAGGCATTCTTCATTTAGTTTGGTCTTTCGTCCATCCCTCGAATGTTACAGTGTTTGTCAACAAAGCAAGTATATTTGAGGCACATTATTTGAACGATACTTATATGTTGCATACATATATCATCTATGATTTTGTTACTGACGTTTTATTTGTTCTGTGCATGGAGATGCTGACATATGTCGTGTAGAAGGGGAGGTTTCCTCGAGTCTACGACGATTGGGAGAATTGTCGGAGATAGTGCATTTTTTCAGCGGCAACATCTACAAAGGATACCACAATAGGGCGGAGGCGGAAGGAAGATACGCGCGCTATCTAGCGGTAGAGATGAGAGAGATGATGAGGAACTGGATGAAGACCATGGGCTTCGTAATGATGCTCATCGTGACCATGGTCATGCTTTATGTGATTGTAGTTTAGGTTAGTATCTACATTGTGAGGTACATGACACTTGTGACTATGTACTGACTTCTAACTTTGTTAAACTTTGTTCGGTGTTGCATGTGTATTGTATGAATCAATATTTCAAAACGAGACTTGACTATTTGTGTATTGATACCAAAATGAAACTTGGCTATATGTGTTTTTAAATATGAACTGTATTGAACCGTATAAATATGCGAAATTGAAATATGCAGCAAAATGCTGTAAAAAAAGAATTTCGCATAATTACTGCCGGCGCACGAATGGCTGCGCCACTAATTCCCCTAATATTGCCAGCCCACGAGGAGGCCGCACCGGTGGTACAGCGTTACTGCCGGCGCACCGGAGCAGTTGCACCGACAGTAACTGGACTACCGCTGGCGCACCAATAGCTGCGCCGGCAGTAGCCAGTTATCACCGACCCGTTCCCATCGGTGGGCTATGGTGCCCCGGCATTAGCGGATTTTGGTGCGTCGGCTGGGTTTTCCTAGTAGTGTATAGTGGTCACCATTTATGTACTAAAGCCTGACAACGTATGTACGTACATACATACATAGATACTCCCTCTGTCCCAAAATGTAAGGCGCCTAAGCTATAGTCAAAAGTCAACATATTTTAAGTTTGACCAAATTTATACGTAAAAATATGAACATTCACATCGCCAAATCAATATCAATTGATTCACCAGAAATTGTAGTTTCTCAAAATGTCCATTTGATATTGTACATATCCACATTTTTTCGTATAAACTTGATCAAACTTAGAAGATGTTGACTTTTGACTAAAACTTAGGCGCCTTATATTTTGGAATGGAGGGAGTACATACGTATGGTAAGATCACCCCTTGTAAATGTGCTCGGCTGGGAAAAGATCTTCTCATTCTTTCAACCTGGTACATCACCCCTTGTGGATGTGCTCGGCTGGAAAAAGATCTTCTCATTCTTTCCATTTCTCTTTATTATTTTTAACATAGCCACTTGGCTTTACTTCTTTTATGTTTTCTTTGTTTGTTTCGCAGGTACAAGACAAAAGAAGAATAGAAGATATTTAGATAGGATTAGCTTAGTTTTTCTTTCTGTATTTTATTCTTGTAATATTTGTAAGTTGTATTAATATTGGATATTGTAATGACTTTGTAAATATGTATTCAATTAATAAAATGTAATTTCCCTATTCTTAATTCAACATTGTTTGGATTATAATTGGAAAGTTATAATCTGAATTCAAATTTGAATTCAAATACTTATTTGAATTTCTTTTATATTTTATTGTATATCATTGTTTGGAACCCAAATTCCAATTATTGTTTGCATAGTTGTCATTTATATTTCAGTCAAGTTTCACTTGCCTTTCTCACAACTTCTGAAATCAACAAAGGTTATGTCAATGTTTATCGCACTCGAGTCGCTGACCTTAGTCAATTCCCATCAACACAAGCGAAACCTTGATCTCTTTGTGTTTTATATAAAAGCGCGAAAATTCCCTGGATTTTCTATGCATGAATGCAATGCACACATCTGTTTCCTCTCTTTTTGTAACCCCCAATCCTGGGATATTACAATAAAGGACATAGAAGACATGTTGTTGCCAGAAGGTCTTAAAAGAAAGTTCAAGAACATGGCAGATACCACTGATAGAGTGCTGAAAGAAAAGTGGGCTCGTATCCAGCAAATAATTTGCACGATAATCCACCAAGATGTCTGCAATAGGTATGGCGCGTTCTTCTACGGCCACACTCTACCATGGAATGAAGAGATAGAACTCCGCTTAGATATGTCACGTGAGGACATTCCATTCAACTCACTGGAGGGCTGCCGTCCATTCCCCAAGAAGCCTACAATCTGATCCTTTGATGTGAACTCTTTTGCTTAGTTTGAATGATACGTCGATGAACTTGCGTACTGTAATTGCTATTCCGGCCCGATCGACTTGTCACTTTTATTTAGTTTCTATGGATGTGCATGTGAACTAGTTAGCTTGCGTACAATAATCCGTTGCTCGTTGGAATCACACACACACACCATGTTATCTTAATCATTTTTGTTTACTTTGATATTTCTAGATTATGGCGTGCTTATCTTAATCATTTCCATTTACTTGATCCTTATTTGGCTCGTATTTGAGTTGGCCTTCTTCGTTTATTTTGGTCCTTCTTCGAGAGAGTGTCGATGATTAGAATGTTTGGTCACCCGTATATTCGGGGGTAGAGCCAGTGAACCTGGTGTGATGACACAAATATCAATCTCTTGTGCATCCTACTCGACTTCGTTGACTCCATCCCTGAATGTTAATATTTGTTTCGACCAACAAAGTATGAGACATTTATTTAGTTGATCCTACTTGGATGGTATTTAAGTTGGCATTCTTCGTTTATTTTTGTCTTTATTCGAGAGAGTGCTGATGATTAAAAAATTTGGTCACTACACTCGGAAGTGGTGCCAGCGAGCCCGGTGTGTTGCCACAAATATGAATCTCTTGTGCATCGTACCTGGCCACACTGACACCGTCTCTTAATGTTAATATTTGTTTCAACAAAGTTTGAGGCATTCTTCATTTAGTTTGGTCTTTCTTCCATCCCTCGAATGTTACAGTGTTTGTCAACAAAGCAAGTATATATGAGGCACATTATTTGAACGATACTTATATGTTGCATACATATATCATCTATGATTTTGTTACTGACGTTTTATTTGTTCTGTGCATGGAGATGCTGACATATGTCGTGTAGAAGGGGAGGTTTCCTCGAGTCTACGACGATTGGGAGGATTGTCGGAGATAGTGCATTTTTTCAGCGGCAACATCTACAAAGGATACCACAATAGGGCGGAGGCGGAAGGAAGATACGCGCGCTATCTAGCGGTAGAGATGAGAGAGATGATGAGGAACTGGATGAAGACCATGGGCTTCGTAATGATGCTCATCATGACCATGGTCATGCTTTATGTGATTGTAGTTTAGGTTAGTATCTACATTGTGAGGTACATGACACTTGTGACTATGTACTGACTTCTAACTTTGTTAAACTTTGTTCGGTGTTGCATGTGTATTGTATGAATCAATATTTCAAAACGAGACTTTCAAAACGAGATTTGACTATTTGTGTATTGATATCAAAATGAAACTTGGCTATATGTGTTTTTAAATATGAACTGTATTGAACCGTATAAATATGCGAAATTGAAATATGCAGCAAAATGCTGTAAAAAAAGAATTTCGCATAATTACTGCCGGCGCACGAATGGCTACGCCACTAATTCCCCTAATATTGCCAGCGCACGAGGAGGCCGCACCGGTGGTACAGCGTTACTGCCGGCGCACCGGAGCAGTTGCACCGACAGTAACTGGACTACCGCTGGCGCACCAATAGCTGCGCCGGCAGTTGCCAGTTATCACCGACCCGTTCCCATCGGTGGGCTATGGTGCCCCGGCATTAGCGGATTTTGGTACGTCGGCTGGGTTTTCCTAGTAGTGTATAGTGGTCACCATTTATGTACTAAAGCCTGACAACGTATGTACGTACATACATACATAGATACTCCCTCTGTCCCAAAATATAAGGCGCCTAAGCTATAGTCAAAAGTCAACATATTTTAAGTTTGACCAAATTTATACGTAAAAATATGAACATTCACATCGCCAAATCAATATCAATTGATTCACCAGAAATTGTAGTTTCTCAAAATGTCCATTTGATATTATACATATCCACATTTTTTCGTATAAACTTGATCAAACTTAGAAGATGTTGACTTTTGACTAAAGCTTAGGCGCCTTATTTATATTTTGGAACGGAGGGAGTACATACGTATGGTACGAGAAATAGTGGGGCGTCTACGAGAAAAGTGTATTTGGCACATGATCACTAGAGTGCTCCTAATTTTTAACAATAATATTTTTTGAATTCTAAAAAGTTGAAATAAAATAACCATATATATATAAACATTCCGAAGGTACGGTAAAAAATTGGAGAAAAATATGTTATATTTTGAGCTATACAAAACAGATAAATTTCTAACAAATATGTACCTTTATGCGTAGCCAAAAAAAATTTGTAGCTAAAATACAATGCAATTTCTACTAAAACTTCAGATGAATATTCAGGACACATGTATGTATTCACGGAATAAATGTGACGATTTTTTGAAACATAGATGTACAATTTTTAAATATTATGAAAACTGGAAACACTGGTGCTCATGTGCACGAAATCTGCTTCAGGTGCACACCCTCATCCCACCTTCAGATAAGCCGTATGTAGCATTTCTGCCGCACATCCAACTTAACGTATGGAGAAGAAAAGATAATTTTTTGAAAGAAAAGTAGGAGGAGGAAGATATGGAGCTCACCATGTAGCAGTAGCATGTCAAGGACGTGTAAGCAATAGCAAGAGACGAGAAGGAAGGACTTGAGGCCGTTAGAGCAGTATGAGAGGGAGCTGCTGCCGGCGTCCACGTGCTAGGATTTCACATCCTCTCCCGGTGCTGCTTCTCCACATGCCCGGGCTTCATGCGAGGTTGGCGGATGCGATTAAGGGAAGGTCGAAGGGTGAGCTACCAGATGCGGGTGGCCGGCGAGTCTGGTCTTAGGTGGCTGGCGGAGGCCCGTCGCACCGCTCTCCTTTCTTTCCCCTCCCAAATCTTATCTCTTCGCCTGAGCTTTGAACAAGATCAACCGGGCCGATCCTGAGCCTTGCCCGGAGGCTTTGCCAGTCGGAGATGGCGGAGGGGAGGTGCCGGAGTAGGGAATAGGGGTAGTTTTCTGTTTTTTGGCTGTTTGCCGGTAGATTGGAGTAGGGCGCCAGTGTTTCTTGGCCGGAACTGGTGCATCCGGCGAGCGTACTGCGCCGGCGTCGATCTTCGGTGGTCGGAGCAGACGACGGGCAGTACCAGGTACGGGATCTCCGCGAATAAGGCCAGCTTCGCCCACCCTTTGATCTGGGATGCTCTCATGCTGCTGCTCTTCCTACTGGCCTACCGTGGTGGTGAGGGGAGGAGGAGGAGCGATGGAGATTTTGCTGGTTCAGGGTGGTGGGGGTTAGTTCCAGCACTTGGGAGCGGTGCTGGGAGGTTCCTATATGAGCTTCCCGGTGAGCTTCCATGGTGGAAGAGGCCGGTTTTGCCTTGGATGGTGAAGCCCCTCATGATGAATAAAGGGATCTCTAGGCGCCTCTCTCTGTTTCAGCGGTCAGAGGCCGCCCTGCTTCTTCTGGCCGGCCACGGCGGCGAGGGGGAGAGGCATGGTGGCATCGATGGTAACGACAAACCGATTTCCCTGGCCGGCCATGGCGGCGAGGGGGGGGGGGGGGAATCGCTTTTCTGCTGCTATCTCTTCCTCTGCTGTAACGAGATGGGCCGGTAGGTGTGGTCGGCGTTGTCTGTGGAGGTGGGACTCCATGATGATTCATCCTCAATCCTGCTGTGGTGGCATGGGAAGAGGAAGTGTTCGAGTTCTAGCCTCCTCCAAACGGCTCTGGCCTGGTACCAGTGAAGCTACTCTTCTGAGCACTCAAGCTCGTCGTCACCGACATCTCCTTTGCTTGCCTTCCCAGGTTCGTGGCATAAACTCTGGGTTAAAAGGCAGGTCGATTCTCCTACCATGGTGTCGTCATGCATCTGATGCTCTGCTTGAGTGGCTTTGGAGTTCAAGAACCTGTTCTTCTCGGAGTATCTCTTCTACGTCCCGAAAGAGGGCGCTGAAATCTTTGGCCAAGATGGTCTTATCAACGCTGGTGTGCTCCGGCACGTTTCCAACCTCCGTTCGGAGGCCCTTCTTCAACGCTGGCGCTGAGAGCTTCGCCAGGCCGGAGGCAAGTGGTTTCGTCCCCGTCGTCGTCCATGACTGCAGCATGCTGCGTTCTATGCTCCACAGTGGGGAAGAGGATGGACTAGATTTCAATCTCTATCATTTTAGCAAGGTCCTTTCTACAAATACTAGGAATCTATGTATCCTTTTCTTATTTCTTGAGGTCCTTTGTAACAAATTTGTACCTCCACTGTTATTTTATTGAAAGGTTCGAACCCCTTCTGGGGCGCTCCACTGTTCAAAAAAAAACAGGAGGAGGGACACCAGGGTGCCGCTAGCCGGGTAGTTAAAGGAAGAGGATTAGGGAAAACCTGCCGACCGACAACGAGAAATTGGGGATCCAACCCAGCGACGCTCGATCTGGTGCAGAAGATGGGAGGGGAGTGAGCCGCGAGACCGCGACGGGGTGTGAGACCAGCTTGGGGCTGTCGGGAAGCGGGGGTGATTTGGGAAACACAAAAGTTTCGTGACCGTGGCCGAATGTGACCCGTATTTCTAACGCATCTTATATTTAGAACGTAGTGACTATGTGATAATTGACAACTATGGGTTGAGATTGCACACTAGCTGATTAATTAGACTAAGTAAGCATATCATAATAAATTGGATACTACACGTCGAGAAAAACCTGCACAAGTGTACATAGTCTCGAACTCAAAAGAAGAAACAAGGCTAATCGGAAATTTAATTCGGCTCCCGGGTGCATATGCTCCCTCTATCAAAAAATTATATTTCGAAATGTCGAAAAATTTTGACAAAAAATTCTACATGTACATCTCCATAATATATGTATGTTCGTCAAGTTTCGCGATGAACCAATATGTTTTGTGATCTGTGTAAAAAAGAGAAATTTATCTCCTGAAAAGCCTTATTTTCAGCATTGAATTTTGTCTTTTTTACACACGTCACACGACAAGTCGGATTTTTATGAAACAACTTTGTGAGCGCGTAGCACGTGAAGATGTACGTTCGAATTTTCCGTTTCAATTTTTTGAAATTTCAAAATGTATGTAACATGCATTAAAGGGAGCATATGCTCCCATGTGCCAAAACACCATTCCCCTAACTATTTTGCTTTGGACTAACCGATCATGTTTGAATAATAGTAGTTATTTCTTGGCTAATAATGATCTCTGATTTGTTGAATAATTCAAGTTCGATCGTAAAAAAATATTTTGCTTTGAACTAATTGATTATGTGCGTCATGGATTTCCTGATTGTTGATGATGTAAGCGGTAGGTTGAAAATTGAATAACAGAGCTAGATTAATTAGATTCTCCTACATGTCATCTGAGACTAGAGCGCACCCAACTGCTCCCTCTATATCTAGATAAGAGAAGGTTGATGTGACTACTAATGTAAACAAATTAACAAAAGCCTATAGCCATACGACGAATGCCAGTCAGATAAATCACCGAGAAAAAACAATCTGTCGGCCTAGCTCCTACCCGATCCTAAGCAATCTAATGCTAGCCCATATTATAACAAGGTTGAAACTACAACCTGCAAGTGGTCCATTTTATCTGGTCAAAATGATATCTTTATTTACATCATCGTCGTTCATCGGTTCGTGTAACACATCTATACATCAAACATCTATACATCAAAACTATAGACAAAATACAGATGCCTCTACAAAACTATAGTTCTTTTTTTGAACACTACAAAACTATAGTGGTCACCATTCATCTACTAAAGCCTGGCTAAATACATACGTACATACGTACATACACAACATATGGGAAATAGTGGGATGTCTACTTGGGTAGCTACGCACATCCAACTTAACGTCGGTGGCCTTCTTTTTCTGCCAACTAACCCTACCCTCACTAGTATGAAAAGGGCCTATAATCCCAGTTGGTTATGGCCTTTAGTCCAGGTTAACCGGGGCTAAACATTTGAGATTAATGCCTCAATTCTTTAGTCCCGGTTTAAATGTACACCGGGACCAAAGGTCCCGCCACGTGGTACGACCAGGGAGCTCGTGGTGGAGGACCTTTAGACGAACCGGGATTAGAGCATCTCCAGTCGCGTCCCCCAAAGCGATTTAGGGGACGCCGGACAAATAATCTCCCCCAGTCGCAGTCTTCAAATCGTTTTTTTGTCCGGAAGTCTCCCAAATCGCGTCCGGCGTCTGGGTGCGTCCCTGGTACATAGGGGATGGTGCGGGGACGCCGGACAACAGATTTCTCGTCTCCCACATGCAGCAGGCCCACATGTCACTCTCTCTCTCTCTCCTTTTTCTCTGTACTTGTTGTCTTCTACAACAGCCTAATTAGGACGAAAGCGACGTCCTCACCCTGACTAGCGGCAGCTATTCCTTGGGAAGGCGCCTCCTGAGCTGCACGGGCTCGCCGCCGTCTGACGCCATGGGCGCCGCCGGCGCGGTGGGGAAGGTGAGATCGGTGGTGGAGCGGCGCGTGAGCATGAGAGACTCGATCCGCTCGCGCGCGCCGACGTGGAGCGCGCCGGACCAGGCGCGGGGGCACCGTGGGCCGGGGTAGAGCGACAAGGAAGTAGAGCCGGCTGGGGCGGAGCTGCGCGTCGAGCTCCAACGGGCGCGTGCGGACGCCCAGCAGCTTCACCTGCTCGGAGTCTAGGAGCTGGAGGCCCGGGTGCTCACGCAGCACCGTGCCCGCGTACGCCGGCGGCTTCACTCGGAACGCTGTGCCATCCAGCTGTATCACCTTCGTGGAGTGGCGGAGCTTCAGCTGGGCAAAATACTCCATCGCCTTGAACTTTGGGAGTCTGCCCGGGCTAGCTAGCCCGACTGGCTCCGCAACTGCCTTCGCGCCCTTCCGCCGCCCGCCGATGCTGTTGCCCATTGCCGGCTGTGCTCTCCTTTGTTTGGTCGCCTTCTCCTCGCCTCTGCTCTGCCACGGCGGTATGGACGGACGAGCAGCTCGCCCGAGCTTGCTGGCCACAAGGTGTTTGTAGAAATGACAAAGCAAAATAGTTAAAAAACTGTTTGGGACCTCGATTGGGGGACGCCGCTAGGGAAAGACGTCCCCCAAACGCGGCACGAACAAAACACGTCCCCCAAACGCTCAATCCGGCACCGTTTGGGGGACGCTTTGGGGGACGCGACTGGAGATGCTCTTAGATGGTCTCTGCCGCGGCGGAGAAAATGGCCATTTCACTGACACAGCAGAGGTTTAATGTGGAGCAGCGTTTCTCTGACGCAGCAGAGGTTTAATGTGGAGCAGCGTTTCTCTGCTGCGGCAGAGAAACCGGCCGTTTCTATGCCGCGGCAGAGAAACCGGCCGTTTCTATGCCGCGGCAGAGTTTCAGAGTTTTATATTATTCATTCTATTCTGCAATGCATACATCATTCAAGAAACGTTAAACATGGTCATGTATATATATATAATTTTTCACTAACATGATTTTTCACTAACCACTATTTCTAATAACTAACGAATTAACCCTAACATTAGCACTAACATAATTTTCACTAACATTAACTAAAATTATTTCTACCTAATATAACAAATTAACCCTAAAATTTACAAATTAAATTGAATAGTAAGAAAATAAGAAAAAAGGCATTTGGTCGGCCGGTCGACCGGCCGGAGAAACGAATGGAGGCGCGCTTACCGAAGGAGGCGGCGGCCGGGGCGGAAGAGGCCGGTGTGTCGGTGGCCGGCGTGGCGGCGGCGGAGGAGTACGACGCGGCGACGAGTCTGGCCCACGGCCGCTGGAGGCGTCTTCTGCGCGGAGAAGGAGGGGCGCGGTGGGATGCGGCGGTGGTGCGCGCGGCTGTCGGTTGCTTCGTCTCCGCGGGATTGATCTCCGCGGAGACGAAGTGCTGGCATTTATAGTGGGAGGACCTTAGGTCCCGGTTGGTGGCACGAATCGGGACCAAAGGCACCCCTTTGGTCCCGGTTTGTGCCACCAACCAGGACCAAAGGCCTATTTTTGCTGGGCTGTTCAATGCGCGCGCAAAATAGGCCTTTGGTCCCGGTTGGTGGCACGAACCGGGACCAAAGGCAAATTTGTATGTGTATTTTCAAATAATTTAGTTTCCCACCTTATTTCAAATCAAAAATAACATATGATATATCAAAATGTTCAGAAAAGAAATCTGGATGTAATAAAAATATAATTTATTCATTATGAACATTTAAATATTTACATATGAATTTGAATAACTTATTAATATGAATTTGAATAACTTATGAATATGAATTTGAAGCCATGTACCAAAGTGTCGGTGGAATAAGGACGTGCGGGCAACCATTAGTCCCGGCTGGTGGGTGATGACCCACAAGTATAGGGGATCGCAACAGTCTTCGAGGGAAGTAAAACCCAATTTATTGATTCGACACAAGGGGAGCCAGAGAATATTTGTAAGCCTTAACAGCGGAGTTGTCAATTCAGCTGCACCTGGAAACAGACTTGCTCGCAAGAGTTTATCAGTAGTAACAGTTTTATAGCAAGTAGCGATAGTGAAATATCAGCGAAGTGTAACAAAGACAGTAGTAGTGATTATAGTAAACAGCAGGATTAAAATATCGTAGGCACGAGGGATGGATGAACGAGCGCTGCATGGATGAGAGAAATCATGTAACAATCAAGGTAGGGCATTTGCAGATAATAATAAAACGGTGTCCAAGTACTAAACAATCCATAGGCATGTGTTCCATATATAGTCGTACGTGCTCGCAATGAGAAACTTGCACAACATCTTTTGTCCTACCAGCCGGTGGCAGCCGGGCCTCTAGGAAATCTACTGGAAATTAAGGTACTCCTTTTAATAGAGCGCCGGAGCAAAGCATTAACACTCCGTGAACACATGTGATTCTCATATCACCGCCTTCCCCTCCGGTTGTCCTAATTTCTGTCACTTTGGGGCCTCGGGTTCCGGACAGCAATATGTGTATACAACTTGCAGGTAAGATCATAAAACAATGAATATCATCATGAAACAATAACATGTTCAGATCTGAGATCATGCCACTCGGGCCCTAGTGACAAGCATTAAGCATAACAAGTTTCAACAATATCATAAAAGTACCAATTACGGATACTAGGCACTATGCCCTAACAATCTTATGCTATTACATGACCAATCTCATCCAATCCCTACCATCCCCTTCAGCCTACAGCGGGGGAATTACTCACACATGGATGGGGGAAACATGGCTGGTCGATGGAGAGGCGTCGGTGGTGATGATGGCGATGATCTCCTCCAATTCCCCGTCCCGACGGAGTGCCAGAACGGAGTTTCTGGTCCCGAGACGGAGTTTCGCGATGGCGGCGGTGTTCTGGATGTCTTCTGGCGATTTCGTCTAACCCCCGTGCGTTTTTAGGTCGAAGACCTTAAGTAGTTCAGAGGGGGGCATCCGGGGCTGCCCGAGGCGCCGCCACCATAGGCCGGCGCGGCCCAGGGGCCTGCCGCACCGCCTGGTGGGGTGGCTGCCTCGTGGCCCCCCTCCTTCTGGTCTTCTGGCTCCGTTATTCTTCTATGAAAATAGGCCCATTGGAATTAATCCCGGGGATTTTCCTGAAAGTTGATTTTCTGCACAAAAACGAGACACCAGGGCAATTCTGCTGAAAACAGTGTTAGTCCGTGTTAGTTGTATCCAAAATACACAAATTAGAGGAAAAACAATAGCAAAAGTGTTCGGGAAGTAGATACGTTTTGGATGTATCAACTCCCCCCAAGCATAGCTTATTGCTTGTCCTCAAGCAATTCAGTTAACAACTGAGTGCGATAAAAGAACGTTGACGAACACATTTGCTCATATGACGTAAATATTCTCATGATATGGACAAGTACTTAGGCAATTCATAATAAGATACATGCAAATAAAATCATCTAATAGCTATGTCAATCATGGAAAAGGTACCAACAAATTAATAATAAGCATCATGAATCGTGTCTATCAGCAAGATTGCAATGTTCATAAAAGGATATGATAAAGTGGTATCTCGCTTGCCCGTATTTGTACAGAAAAACATAAATGCTCGGGCACCTTTGAAGTTCATGGAAAGATTGGAAGTAGAGACTATCAAAGATAAAAGCATCAAAGTTATACCACAGTTAATCACATTTTGGGACAAGCATATTATACTAAGAATGATAGTTGTGCTCTCAAGAAGGTACTCAAAGAAAGGTTGGAGACTCAATGTAAAAGTAAAGGGATTTCTATTTTCGTGCCCTCGGGTTCTTAGTTGTGCTCAGTTTTCCCCGGCTCCTTAGTTTTTCCTCAGTTTTCCCCAAGTCCTTGTTTGAAACGCGCAGAAGCAGCTCAGACGGCAGGAATCCCGTTTAGTTGACCGTTCCGTGCTGACGTGTGGGGCCGCGTTGTTTGGGCCCGCGCCGCGTGGGGCTGGTAGAAAGGGACCGCGTGGGACAGGACGAGATAGCGTTTGGTTGCACGTGAGCAGGAGCTGGGTTTTGTCTCTCTCGGCCCAAATTGGCATTTTCCCTTTTAAGAGTACCTTTTCTGCCTCCTTCTCTCTGCCTTTTTTCACCTAATTAGTATCAAATCTAGAGAAGCTTGCATTTCTGTCTTTCTTCAATTATTATTTGTGCCTTTTGGCCCTCGTTGTTTGCCCAATATGGCAGCAAATCTAGTAGGGAGCCCAATCTAGTACTCTATGTGGTCCATATGTATGTAGTTAAATCTAGAAGCAAATCTACAGGGAATGTACGATAAATTCACAAGGTCATATAGATAGATATTAGGGATCCCTCCCTAGATAATAAGCTGCATTCAGCAGCCAAACATAGTAGGGTTCGAGGTTCTTCACAACACCATCATACTAACAACATAACAACGAGGGATCCCTAGCTAACCACAAAGGGATCCCAACAACAAAATGGAGGAGGCAGCAGCAGACACGTCCGGGACTCCGCCTACCCCATCTGCCTCTGCCTCCACTTGTTGCTCCCCTTGGGAGCCTTGGGCTTGAGCGGAGGCATGCGCCCGGCGGAGATCTCCACCCACTGGATGCTGCGGAGTTGCATGCCGAGCGCCATGTGCTTGGCGCGGAAGGAGTGGGGGTTCACCGACGCGCCGACCTTGAGGTTGGTGTTGCCGATGTTCTCGGCATGCGTGAGGACGCAGTTGAAGTCAGTGCCGCCGAGCCTCCTAGTGCGGAAGGGGCACCCGTAGACACCCTTGGCGAAGTAGGAGACGTATCGGCCGACCCGCAGCCTCCGCAGACACTCGGCGAGTCTTCATGTCATGGTGCTCGTCGTCGCCGCCGACGTCGCCGCCGACGTACCTGATCCATATCAAACGGGAACTATTAGTGAATGAGTTGCAACGATGACTAACATGCATGATAACAAAGTTAGGAAAAATAGAGGCAGCCTCAGTTAGAGTGGACACGATTATATGTCTACAGGGACGGTGTAAGCGAACCAAAGCTCATGCACAACAGATTTGTACACACAAATGGTTCGTGATACATCTCCGACGTATCGATAATTTCTTATGTTCTATGCCATATTATTGATGATACCTACATGTTTTATGCACACTTTATGTCATATTCGTGCATTTTCTGGAACTAACCTATTAACAAGATGCCGAAGTGCCGCTCTCGTTTTCTCGCTGTTTTTGGTTTCGAAATCCTAGTAACGAAATATTCTTGGAATTGGACGAAACAAAGACCCGGGGCCTATTTTTCCACGGAGCTTCCGAAGACCGAAGAACATACGAAGTGGGGCCACGAGGTGGCGACACCACGAGGCGGCGCGGCCCGGGGGAGCCCGCGCCGCCCTATGGTGTGGCCCCCTCGTCGGGCCCCCGACTCCGCCCTTCCGCCTACTTAAAGCCTCCGTCGCGAAACCCCCGATGCGAAAAACCACGATACGGAAAACCCATCGAGACGCCGCCGCCGCCGATCCCATCTCGGGGATTCTGGAGATCTCCTCCGGCACCCTCGCCGGAGAGGGGATTCATCTCCCGGAGGACTCTACACCGCCATGGTCGCCTCCGGAGTGATGAGTGAGTAGTTCACCCCTGGACTATGGGTCCATAGCAGTAGCTAGATGGTTGTCTTCTCCTCATTGTGCTTCATTGTTGGATCTTGTGAGCTGCCTAACATGATCAAGATCATCTATCCGTAATTCTATATGTTGTGTTTGTCGGGATCCGATGGATAGAGAATACCATGTCATGTTAATTATCAAGTTATTACATATGTGTTGTTTATGATCTTGCATGCTCTCCGTTACTAGTAGAGGCTCTGGCCAAGTTTTTACTCTTAACTCCAAGAGGGGGTATTTATGCTCGATAGTGGGTTCATGCCTGCATTGACACCTGGGACAGTGGCAGAAAGTTCTAAGGTTGTGTTGTGCTGTTGCCACTAGGGATAAAACATTGGCGCTATGTCCGAGGATGTAGTTGTTGATTACATTACGCACCATACTTAATGCAATTGTCTGTTGCTTTGCAACTTAATACTGGAGGGGTTCGGATGATAACCCGAAGGTGGACTTTTTAGGCATAGATGCAGCTTGGATGGCGGTCTATGTACTTTGTCGTAATGCCCAATTAAATCTCACTATACTTATCATGTCATGTATGTGCATTGTTATGCCCTCTCTATTTGTCAATTGCCCGACTGTAATTTGTTCACCCAACATGCTTTTATCTTATGGGAGAGACACCTCTAGTGAACTGTGGACCCCGGTCCATTCTTTAATACTGAAATACAAATCTGCTGCAATACTTGTTTTTACTATTTTCTCTGCAAACAATCATCTTCCACACAATACGGTTAATCCTTTGTTACGAGCAAGCCGGTGAGATTGACAACCTCACTCGTTTCGTTGGGGCAAAGTACTTTGGTTGTGTTGTGCAGGTTCCACGTTGGCGCCGGAATCTCCGGTGTTGCGCCGCACTACATCCCGCCGCCATCAACCTTCAACGTGCTTCTTGGCTCCTCCCGGTTCGATAAATCTTGGTTTCTTTCTGAGGGAAAACTTGCTGCTGTGCGCATCATACCTTCCTCTTGGGGTTGCCCAACGAACGTGTGAAATACACGCCATCAAGCATATTTTCTGGCGCCGTTGCCGGGGATCGAAGAAAATTTACACCACAAAGATTTTCAACTCCCACGTCAACAGCATATTTTCTGGCGCCGTTGCCGGGGAGATCAAGACACGCTGCAAGGGGAGTCTCCAGTTCTCAATCTCTTTACTTTGTTTTTGTCTTGCTTTATTTTATTTACTACTTTGTTTGCTGCATTATATCAAAACACAAAAAAATTAGTTGTTAGTTTTACTTTATTCACTGTCTTGTCTGCTATATCAAAAACACAAAAAAATTAGTTTACTTGCATTTACTTTATCTAGTTTGCTTTATTTACTACTGCTAAAATGGCCAACCCTGAAAATACTAAGTTGTGTGACTTCACTAGCACAAATAATAATGATTTCTTATGCACACCTATTGCTCTACCTGCTACTACAGCGGAATTCTTTGATATTAAACCTGCTTTACTGAATCTTGTCATGAGAGAGCAATTTTCTGGTGTTAGTTCTGATGATGCTGCTGCCCATCTCAATAATTTTGTTGAACTATGTGAAATGCAAAAGTATAAAGATGTAGATGGTGACATTATAAAATTAAAATTGTTTCCTTTCTCATTAAGAGGAAGAGCTAAAGATTGGTTGCTATCTCCGCCTAAGAATAGTATTGATTCCTGGACTAAATGCAAGGATGCTTTTATTGGTAGATATTATCCCCCTGCTAAAATTATATCTTTGAGGAGTAGCATAATGAATTTTAAACAATTGGATAATGAACATGTTGCTCAAGCTTGGGAAAGAATGAAATCTCTGGTTAAAAATTGCCCAACCCATGGATCGACTACTTGGATGATCATCCAAACCTTCTATGCGAGGACTAAATTTTTCTTCGCGGAATTTATTGGATTCAGCTGCTGGAGGTACCTTTATGTCCATCACTCTTGGTGAAGCAACAAAGCTTCTTGATAATATGATGGTTAATTACTCCGAATGGCACACGGAAAGAGCTCCACAAGGTAAGAAGGTAAATTCCGTTGAAGAATCCTCTTCCTTGAATGATAAGGTTGATGCTATTATGTCTATGCTTGCGAATGATAGGACTAATGTTGATCCTAATAATGTTCCATTAGCTTCATTGGTTGCCCAAGAAGAACATGTTGATGTAAACTTCATTAAAAATAATAATTTCAACAACAATGCTTATCGGAACAATTCTAGTAATAACTATAGGCCATATCCTTATAATAATGGTAACGGTTATGCTAATTCTTATGGGAATTATTACAACAATAATAGGAATACACCCCCTGGACTTGAAGCCATGCTTAAAGAATTTATTAGTACACAAACTGCCTTTAACAAATCATTGAGGAAAAGCTCAATAAAATTGATATTCTTGTTTCTAGAGTTGATAGTCTTGCCGCTGATGTTGATCTTTTGAAATCGAAAGTTATGCCTAATAGGGATATTGAAAATAAAATTGTTACTACAGCAAATGCCATCCAAGTTAGAATTAATGAGAATATAAGATTAATGGCTGAACTCGCGTGCTAGGTGGGATAGAGAAGAAAATGAAAAACTAGCTAAAAAGGAAAATGTAGCTAAAGTTTGGACTATTACCACCACTAGCAATGCTAATGATTCATATGTTGCTGCACCTCCTACTATCAATGGTAAAATAATTGGTGTTGGCAATGCTTCTACTCCTAGTGCAAAGCGCGCAAAATTACTCGAAACCGCTAAAACCACTGAAACCGCTTGTGATAAAACTGCTGAAATTTTTTCCAACCTTGGGGATGATAATCCCATTGCTTTAGATTGTAATGATTTAGATTTTGATGATTGCCACATCTCTGAAGTTATAAAGTTCTTACAAAAACTTGCTAAAAGTCCCAATGCTAGTGCTATAAATTTGGCTTTCACAAAACATATTACAAATGCTCTCATAAAAGCTAGAGAAGAGAAACTAAAACTTGAAACTTCTATTCCTAGAAAGCTAGAGGATGGTTGGGAGCCCATCATTAAAATGAGAGTCAAAGATTTTGATTGTAATGCCTTATGTGATCTTGGTGCAAGTATTTCGTTATGCCTAAAAAAGTCTATGATATGCTTGACTTGCCACCATTGAAGAATTGTTATCCGGATGTTAACCTCGCCGATAATGCTAAAAAGAAACCTTTGGGGAAAGTTGATAATGTTCATATTATGGTTAACAATAACCTTGTCCCCGTTGATTTTGTTGTCTTGGATATTGAATGCAATGCATCTTGCCCCATTATATTGGGAAGACCTTTTCTTCAAACCGTTGGTGCCACTATTGATATGAAGGAAGGTAATATTAAATATCAATTTCCTCTCAAGAAAGGTATGGAACACTTCCCTAGAAATAGAATGAAGGTACCTTATGATTCTATTATTAGAACAAATTATGATGTTGATGCTTCATCTCTCGATGTTACTTGAGTTACACTTTCTGCGCCTAGCTGAAAGGCGTTAAAGAAAAGCGCTTGTGGGAGACAACCCATGTTTTTACTACAGTATTTTTGTTTTATATTTGTGTCTTGGAAGTTGTTTACCACTGTAGCAACCTCTCCTTATCTTAGTTTTATGTTTTGTTGTGCCAAGTAAAGTCTTTGATAGAAAAGTAAGTACTAGATTTGGATTACTGCGCAGTTCCAGCATTTCTTTGCTCGTCACGAATCTGGGTCTATCTCCCTGTAGGTAGCTCAGAAAATTAAGCCAATTTACGAGCATGATCCTCAGATATGTACGCAACTTTCATTCAATTTGAGCATTTTCGTTTGAGCAAGTCTGGTGGCCTAATAAAATCCATCTTTACGGACTGTTCTGTTTTGACAGATTCTGTCTTTTATTTCGCATTGCCTCTTTTGCTATGTTGGATGAATTTCTTTGATCCACTAATGTCCAGTAGCTTTATGCAATGTCCAGAAGTGTTAAGAATGATTGTGTCACCTCTGAACATGTGAATTTTTATTATGCACTAACCCTCTAATGAGTTGTTTCGAGTTTGGTGTGGAGGAAGTTTTCAAGGATCAAGAGAGGAGTATGATGCAATATGATCAAGGAGAGTGAAAGCTCTAAGCTTGGGGATGCCCCGGTGGTTCACCCCTGCATATTCTAAGAAGACTCAAGCGTCTAAGCTTGGGGATGCCCAAGGCATCCCCTTCTTCATCGACAACATTATCAGGTTCCTCCCCGGAAACTATATTTTTATTCGGCCACATCTTATGTACTTTGCTTGGAGCGTCGGTTTGTTTTTGTTTTTTGTTTTGTTTGAATAAAATGGATCCTAGCATTCACTTTATGGGAGAGAGACACGCTCCGCTGTAGCATATGGACAAATATGTCCTTAGGCTCTACTCATAGTATTCATGGCGAAGTTTCTTCTTCGTTAAATTGTTATATGGTTGGAATTGGAAAATGCTACATGTAGTAACTCTAAAATGTCTTGGATAATTTGATACTTGGCAATTGTTGTGCTCATGTTTAAGCTCTTGCATCATATACTTTGCACCCATTAATGAAGAAATACTTAGAGCTTGCTAATTTGGTTTGCATATTTGGTTTCTCTAGAGTCTAGATAACATCTAGTATTGAGTTTTGAACAACAAGGAAGACGGTATGGAGTCTTATAATGTTTGCCATATGTCTTTTATGTGAGTTTTGCTGTACCGTTCATCCTTGTGTTTGTTTCAAATAACCTTGCTAGCCTAAACCTTGTATCGAGAGGGAATACTTCTCATGCATCCAAAATCCTTGAGCCAACCACTATGCCATTTGTGTCCACCATACCTACCTACTACATGGTATTTATCCGCCATTCCAAAGTAAATTGCTTGAGTGCTACCTTTAAAATTCCATCATTCACCTTTGCAATATATAGCTCATGGGACAAATAGCTTAAAAACTATTGTGGTATTGAATATGTACTTATGCACTTTATCTCTTATTAAGTTGCTTGTTGAGCGATAACCATGCTTCTGGGGACGCCATCAACTATTCTTTGTTGAATATCATGTGAGTTGCTATGCATGTCCATCTTGTCTGAAGTAAGAGAGATCTACCACCTTCATGGTTGGAACATGCATATTGTTAGAGAAGAACTTTGGGCCGCTAACTAAAGCCATGACTCATGGTGGAAGTTTCAGTTTGGACATATATCCTCAATCTCATATGAGAATAATAATTGTTGCCACATGCTTATGCATTAAAGAGGAGTCCATTATCTGTTGTCCATGTTGTCCCGGTATGGATGTCTAAGTTGAGAATAATCAAAAGCGAGAAATCCAAAATGCGAGCTTTCTCCTTAGACCTTTGTACAGGCGACATGGGGGTACCCCATTGTGACACTTGGTCAAAACATATGCATTGCAAAGATCCGGTAGTCCAAGTTAATTAGGACAAGGTGCGGGCACTATTAGTATACTATGCAGGAGACTTGCAACTTGTAAGATATAATGTACATAACTCATATGCTTTATTACTACCGTTGACAAAATTGTTTCATGTTTTCAAAATAAAAGCTCTAGCACAAATATAGCAATCGATGCTTTCCTCTTTGAAGGACCATTCTCTTTACTTTTATGTTGAGTCAGTTCACCTATCTCTCTCCACCTCAAGAAGCAAACACTTGTGTGAACTCGTGCATTGATTCCTACATACTTGCATATTGTACTTGTTATATTACTCTATGTTGACAATTATCCATGAGATATACATGTTATAAGTTGAAAGCAACCGCTGAAACTTAATCTTCCTTTGTGTTGCTTCAATACCTTTACTTTGATTTATTGCTTTATGAGTTAACTCTTATGCAAGACTTATTGATACTTGTCTTGAAGTACTATTCATGAAAAGTCTTTGCTTTATGATTCACCTGTTTACTCATGTCATTACCATTGTTTTGATCGCCGCATCCACTACATATGTTTACAAATAGTATGATCAAGGTTATGATGGCATATCACTTCGAAATTATCTTTGTTATCGTTTTACCTGCTCGGGACGAGCAGAACTAAGCTTGGGGATGCTTGATACGTCTCCGACGTATCGATAATTTCTTATGTTCTATGCCATATTATTGATGATACCTACATGTTTTATGCAGACTTTATGTCATATTCGTGCATTTTCTGGAACTAACCTATTAACAAGATGCCGAAGTGCCAGTTCTCGTTTTCTGCTGTTTTTGGTTTCAGAAATCCTAGTAACGAAATATTCTCGGAATTGGACGAAACAAAGACCCGGGGGCCTATTTTTCCACGGAGCTTCCGGAAGACCGAAGAACATACGAAGTGGGGCCACGAGGTGGCGACACCACAAGGCGGCGCGGCCCGGGGGCCCGCGCCGCCCTATGGTGTGGCCCCCTCGTCGTGCCCCCGACTCTGCCCTTCCGCCTACTTAAAGCCTCCATCGCGAAACCCCCGATGCGAAAAACCACGATACGGAAAACATTACCGAGACGCCGCCGCCGCCGATCCCATCTCGGGGATTCTCGGAGATCTCCTCCGGCACCCCGCCGGAGAGGGGATTCATCTCCCGGAGGACTCTACACCGCCATGGTCGCTCTCCGGAGTGATGAGTGAGTAGTTCACCCCCGGACTATGGGTCCATAGCAGTAGCTAGATGGTTGTCTTCTCCTCATTGTGCTTCATTGTTGGATCTTGTGAGCTGCCTAACATGATCAAGATCATCTATCTGTAATTCTATATGTTGTGTTTTTCGGGATCCGATGGATAGAGAATACCATGTCATGTTAATTATCAAGTTATTACATATGTGTTGTTTATGATCTTGCCTCGCTCTCCGTTACTAGTACAGTGCTCGGCCAAGTTTTTACTCTTAACTCCAAGAGGGGGTATTTATGCTCGATAGTGGGTTCATGCCCGCATTGACACCGGGACAAGTGACGAAAAGTTCTAAGGTTGTGTTGTGCTGTTGCCACTAGGGATAAAACATTGGCGCTATGTCCGAGGATGTAGTTGTTGATTACATTACGCACCATACTTAATGCAATTGTCTCGTTGCTTTGCAACTTAATACCGGAGGGGGTTCGGATGATAACCCGAAGGTGGACTTTTTAGGCATAGATGCAGTTGGATGGCGGTCTATGTACTTTGTCGTAATGCCCAATTAAATCTCACTATACTTATCATGTCATGTATGTGCATTGTTATGCCCTCTCTATTTGTCAATTGCCCGACCGTAATTTGTTCACCCAACATGCTTTTATCTTATGGGAGAGACACCTCTAGTGAACTGTGGACCCCGGTCCATTCTTTAATACTGAAATACAAATCTGCTGCAATACTTGTTTTTACTATTTTCTCTCGCAAACAATCATCTTCCACACAATACGGTTAATCCTTTGTTATAGCAAGCCGGTGAGATTGACAACCTCACTGTTTCGTTGGGGCAAAGTACTTTGGTTGTGTTGTGCAGGTTCCACGTTGGCGCCGAATCTCCGGTGTTGCGCCGCACTACATCCCGCCGCCATCAACCTTCAACGTGCTTCTTGGCTCCTCCCGGTTCGATAAACCTTGGTTTCTTTCTCGAGGGAAAACTTGCTGCTGTGCGCATCATACCTTCCTCTTGGGGTTGCCCAACGAACGTGTGAAATACACGCCATCGGCTCGCCGAACCCTCCCCGTAAAAATCTGTGCCCACCGATTCATCATAGGCAAAGAAACAGTATTCCGGATCCGAACTTGAACACATTCCAGATTATTTGCAAAATTAAACGGCTGATATCTTTTGATTCGTGCATAAAATAACTGATTGAGATCCTATGATTACTTGCATAAATTAACTGATTGAGATCCCATTATTACTTGAATAAATTAACCGAACGGTCGAACCCCAAATATTAAACGAAATCAAGGAGGTATCAAAGCAAAATGGAATAAAATCGGCGCAAATATTAGCCCAATACTCATCCATCCACAGATCCATCTACACCAGCAAAAATAGGGTTAAAAAAGGAATGGGGAACAAAAAAGGAAGCAAACCGTAGTTACCTCGTTCCATGGGTCCTCCATGGAGGTGTCGTAGGGGTTCGGGGGCGGGACGTACGGCACCACCTCGTAGGGGTCCCATCCCGGCGGGATCTGAGCGCCACCGGCGGCAGCAGTTTCCGATGCACCGACGGAGGAGGCGGCGACGTCCGTTGAGGGGACGGCGGCGACGTCCGTTGAGGGGACGGCGTCGATGAGGGAGGCGTCGCGCTTGGAGCCGACGGCGCCGTGGACGATGGGATTGGCATTCTCCTTGTCCATCTCGCCGGCAGAGGAGAGGGAGAGGGAGAGGGTTTTTTGCTTTGGAGAAGATGATGGGACGTGAGAGAGGCGGTGTTGCGTAGGCGAGTGAGAGTGACAGAGATAGTGGGAGGAGGCGTCTATAAAGGCAAGGGGTCGTTAATGCGACCCGCGTCCTACGCGTCCACCGTTGCACGTATGCACGTCTTGGACTTCTTCAATGCGACACGCGTCCACGATTGCACGTCTTCGACTTCTGCACCGCGACCAGCGTCTACGCATCAACAATTGCACGTCTTCCATTTCTGCACCGCAACACGCGTCCTCGAGTCTAACCCTGGAAATTTAGATATACTCAGATATAACCTCGAGTATTATACTAGCATTTTTTGTGTGCTCAGTTTTCCCCTTGAGTGCTAATACTGGCTAGTGCAATATGCTCAGTTTTACCCTCAAGTAGCTGGTCAACAGACAGTCAACAAATGAGATTAACTAGTTAAATGAGTCATTTAATGTGCAAAAATTCCGAAAAATAGTGGCACATACTCATGGAGTCTTTACCACAAATTGCCAGTTCTCAAAACATAGATAAGTCATAGATAAATCAAGTTTTACCACAAATTGCCACTTCTCAAAGGCCTTCTCAAATCACCTAGTAGCTATGAAGGTGCATGGTTTTCCACAATAAGCCCTTCCCAAAACAGCTTTCCCCAAAACATACTTTGTCTAAATGAGGCCACAATTCTCACACTCATGTATATTTGTATTGCAAATAGTTTGAGATAGGCCAAGATGGGTTTCATTGTACAAAACACGCATTTTCCATTTTATAAATCTCATATTTGAATCCCTTAGTCTGTTTATTACATAGGTGCCCTTGGTTTCTTGATACTACTCAGTTTTGCCCTCTCCCTCCACAAATTCTCTCACACGTGCAACATTGCCCTGATTTGTCTAGCCCATGTCACGCGGATCGTGCCCGCCGACCGTTGATCGTATGATCTAACGGGCAGGATAACCCCTCTCTCTCTCTGTCGGCGGTTACCTTCCACTCTCTAAGTATGCTAAAGGGCGGTTTTCTGTATTCATTTTCACGCGCTAAAAATTATAAACTCTTTTAGGCATTAATTTTCACGAAAAAAATGATAAACCATCACCGATTTGTTGTAGCCATTAATTTTCACGCAAAAAATGATAAACCATTACCGATTTGTTGTAGCCATTAATTTTCACGAAAAAAATGATAAACCATCACCGATTTGTTGTAGCCATTAATTTTCACGCAAAAAATGATAAACCATCACCGATTTGTTGTAGCCATTAATTTTCACGAAAAAAATGATAAACCATCACCGATTTGTTGTATCCATTAATTTTCACGCAAAAAATGATAAACCATCACTGATTTCTTGTAGCCATTACTATTCACGGTAAAAATGATAAACGAACCAATCTATCTATCTCTGTATTTGAAGTTTGGAAGGGTTCACCATCTAGTTATGTTAACTTTCGAGGTTTTGGCCTGAAAACAAATGGGTATTATAAAGGGAAATAAAAGTGCAAAAAAATGTAAAAACGAAACAATCTACCTATCTTTGTATAGAAGATCGTCTGTAAGATCTTTGAGGTCATTTAGAGAAGGTAGAAAAAAATCCCTTTTGAGAAGGTCGAAAAAACCTAACTTGTTACAAAAGCTGGTTTCAGTGAGACCTAACCAAATTTGGCAAACATTATGCCATATCTATAACAACAAGGAATATCTAAAAGGAAAGTTTCACAAAATTTGAAATTTATGGCGAAAATGATGCCATACATGATGCTGTTTTTCGAGGTTTTGACCTGAAAATCAATTGGTTATTATAAAGGGAAATAAAAAGTTCAAAAAATATAAAAACAAAACAATCTATCTATCTATGTATAGAAGATCAGTTGTATGAAATTTGAGGTCATTTAGAGAAGGTAGAATAAATCACCTTGTTAGAAAAGCTGGTTTCAGTGAGACGAAACGGCATGCGTTTAAGCAAAGTGATTTTTCGAACATCTCCAAATGACCCCAAATTTGCCATACATGATGCCATACGTGTAACAACAAGGAACCCTATCTAAAAAGTGTCAAAAAAGTTTGCCCAACCGTATAGCTCTATCAAAAAGAACCTCACCATGGCGCTAGTATAATTTTGGGCTTAGTTACAAACTTTCGTTACCTAACCTTTAACACGAAACTTGTTTCAAATCACTTTTGGCGTACAAGAAACAAATCCCTCCTTGATTCGAGCACCACAGCCTCCAAACTTTGCCGATGCCGATATCGGTATGGTCAGAACGGCTATGCTCACCGCCACTACTAGGTCACCGTCGGGATGCACCCTCAATCCCGTCCCTTCATTCGATCACTGACACACCAGAGATACCGCCGAGGCCAATGCCGAACGTACATGCTGATGCCAATGCTGAACATGCATCCACGCCAATGTGGGCACGGCCACGCCGCCCCGCTAGGCTGGACGCCACAGACCACCGCGAGGTCTTTCCCTTCGCCACCACACTCTTCTAGCACCCATCTATACACGCCAGAAAGGAGAGACACTAGTTTTCTCTAAATTGCTCGCGTTCGTGTCGGACACGGTCGGTCAAAGTTTTGAGGTAGTCATCGATGTCGTCGACCATTTCTTCTCTTCTTTGCATGGTTAAACGCGTCAAGTTCATATCTATCTAATGCGTCTGGTCTCGCCTCATGCAGTTCTTTGTGGACGTCGATCTCATCTCGGCACCCCGCAGGCCACCTCCTCCGTGCCATCGCTGTAGAGCTCCGTTTAAAAATCTATCCCTACCCGTGTATTGCCCCTTGTATCAGCGCCATGGCCCACTTGTCATTCGATATACCGAAGCCCCACTCGTGCGCGTTTTGGTCGGGGATACGGCGATGCTTACGGTCAAACAAAGATGGATGGTCCGACGTGTCTTTGCGAGCTCTACGTGGCCCCACTAGTCGAAGATAACGGTCAACCGTCGGGCAACCGGCCGTTACAGCATCTGTGATGGTTTCAGACAAGGTCTTGGGGAAAACTGAGGAAAAACTAAGGAGCTGGGGAAAACTGAGCACAACTAAGGAACCGAGGGCACGAAAATAGAAATCCCAAAAGTAAAAGATTGACCCTTCGTAGAGGGAAGCAGGGATTAACATGTGCTAGAGCTTTTCATTTGTAAACAGGAGTAAAATTATTTTGAGAGGTGTTTGTTGTTGTCAACGAATGATAGTGGGTACTCTAACTACCTCGTCAAACAGACTTTCAAGAGCGGCTCCCATGAAGGACGTTATCTCTACCAGCAAGGTAAATCATCCCTCTTCTCTTTTATTTACACATATATTTTAGTTTCATTATGGATGACACTCCCCCAACCTTTGCTTACACAATCCATGGCTAACCGAATCCTCGGGTGCCTTCCAACATTCACATACCATGGAGGAGTGTCTATTTGCAAATTAAGTTGCTTACTGATAAATCAGGGCAAAACATGTGAAGAGAACTATCGATGAAAGTTAATTAATTGGGGCTGGGAACCCCGTTGCCGACTCTTTTTGCAAAATTATTGGATAAGCGGATGTGCCACTAGTCCATTGGTGAAAGTCTGTCAGGAGTAAATGACAAGTTTGAAAGATAAACACCACATACTTCCTCATGAGCTATAAAACATTGACACAAATTGAGAAGTATTTTGAAGGTTTAAAGGTAGCACATGAGAATTTAATTGGAATGGTTTGAAATGCCATGCATAGGTATTTATGGTGGACACTTTGGAATAACTTGGTTTTCAGGGGTTTGGAAGCACGAGCAGCGTTCCCGCTCAGTACAAGTGAAGGCTAGCAATAGACTGGGAAACGACAATCAAGAGAGCAATAACTGTAATAATCATGCTTGCGACAAAATAAATTAACGGAGGCATAAAAGTGATACAAGAACTCGGAGGCAAAGTAAATCATCGAGGCTTAATTGACTTTCGTTCAGTCATATGCATGCGTGAGCATGTGCCAAGTTGATTCAAGTGAATTATTCAGAGGAGGATACCACAATGTCATACCTATCTATGAATAAAACAATGCAAGCAAATATTTATGATATGCTACTCATATTAATAAATTGGAGCTAAGCATGAGAGATCATGAACTACTAGACTTCCTTAAATGACATATACCTCACATGAACCAACTAAGCATGCTCACATGGATGAGTATATGTACAAAAATGAAACCAAATAGAGTTCATACCAGCCTCTCACCACAGTCGAATTGTCGTAGATCGTCATTATTGCCTTTCACTTGTGTATCTTGAATAATATGAAATGAAAGCCAAGCTCCAACCACCGGAGACCGCTGAACTCCATAGTGAACTTTACAAAACCAAAGAAGAACAGCAAATATTTTTGGTGTTTTCGAATTGGAAACAAGAACAAAAGGAAACAAGCAAACAAAGCAAAATCTTTTTGGGTTTTCTTATAGCAAACCAACGATAGCAAATAAAGCAAAGTAGGAACACGAAACCAAAATAAGCAAATGGTAAAGAGAAAAAACAGAAATATTTTTGGTCTTTTTGTGTTTTGGGAAAGAAACAAAGCAAAAACAAGAAAATGAAAACTAAAAGAGTCACATAAACACAAAGCAGCAGAAATTCGTCAAACTTGACAGCAGTACAGTAATCGATTTTTACAAAAATCTTCTGCTGCTCAGCTCGAAAAGTGTTCAACTAATGAAAGTTAGATAATAACCTGGGAAACATGCACAAAAATTGGCTTCGTAAAATAACTCGCACAAGGCCAATTCAGCGACACTTTATGCATGTCCTCTAAGCCCATCTTCGATCACGGCCCATCTCCTGCTCTGGCTAAATTCTGGTGATAACACATGCCCCCCTGGTTTTGGTAATGATAATTTCAAAACCACTCTGTTTTTTCTTCGTAGGGTCACGTCGTGGCGAGAGCGAGAACCGTCACAGTATCCTTTCATCATGATGCCTTGCCTTCTCAACTTCTCTGCACAATTTGACAGTTTTGGCACCACGTCCTCGGAAACCGCCGCAGCATTAAATCTCCACTATATCCCCTTTTATTTAACCGCGTCGAACAGTTCGCTTCTTCACCCCCTGCTCCGTACTAGCCATCGAAAAGCCCTCCTCTACACCATGGACTCCTCCTCCTCCTCTGCCTCCTCGGGTCTTTCCTCCCTATCCTCTTCCTCTCGTGAGCCGACGCCGGAGTGGGACTCGATGGCGGCGCACGAGATTCTTGCCCCAACAAAGTGGGACCAGGAGGATCATGATTCCTCCGTCTGGTCCGAGGATGACAAGTCCTTGACCGACGGAGAAGACGACTTCCAGTTCCTCGTCGATGGGGAGCTGCAGGCGGAGAGCGAGGACGACCTCTTCTCCTGGGACGACTTCACCGTCTCCGACGAAGGGGAGGAAGAGGAGGATGACACCTCCTCCGACGAGTATCTGCCGGCGAAGCGCTTCCGCGCCGGGTCGGATGACGACGACGACGACGAAGAGGAGGAAGAAGCCCCTGCCGAGGGCTACGGCAGCAGCGACGAGGAGCTCGCCGGCAGCAGCGCTGACGGCAGCTTCGACGGCGACGACGAGGGCAGCGACGGCCCTTAGATTAGGGACTACTAGCATAGGACTAGTAGTAGCAATCGGCTCTTCTTTTGTTCTTCCTTTCCTGAGCAATCGGCTCTTCTCTGTAAAAACCCTCTTATTAATGAAGAAAATGTTTCTATGTCGATTTTGCTTTCATATCAATTTTGCCGATTGTCAAAGCAAGTCAACGCGCCAAGAGCCGATGGCAGCGCATCGGCCTTTACCATAAAACGCGAGTAATGCCAAATCAGTTGCCTATTCAAACGGTAACCTGCAACCCTTATCTGAAAGAGTAAACTCAGATCCCCAACTCGCCGCTTGAACAGATCCAACTTACGGCCACGCGAATCTCAGATCTCAATCGCGCAGATTCAACTCCGCAGCGAATCCAATGGCGGAATCATCCAACGCCAACGCTACGGTCTCTGGCCTGAAGGTAATCCTCAACCGCTCCTCGCTATCCGAGCATAGTGTTAGAATTAACAGCAAACATCTGAATTAATGTCTCATTTCGTCATTAATTTTTAGGTATCAGACATTCTGCTGCCGCATCCTTCTCTTCCAAATTCTCTCTGTCTTGGCCCTCGTTCTACCGAGAGTCCTGCCCATTTGATTTCATGCGAGGCCAATAGAATTCCCTTCGTGAACCAGAATTTAGATCTAACTTCTTGGGCCGACTGCTTACGAGCCTGGCCTAATCCTCCCGAAGATTGGGTTTCATGGTACAATAGAATATCCAAAACTCACCAAGCCACCTGGGAAACCACAGGAATAGCCGATGCTTTAGCTTTATCACTGTCTCCCCTTGAGAAACATGAAAACCTTCTGAAAACCATCGGCTACTTTTGGTCTGATGCTTTGAATTGCTTCATGTTTGGCCATGGCCCCATGACACCAACCCTACTAGACGTGGCCATGATCATCTGGTCTAGACATTGCATCCCCAAGCCCCTCTCGCTTTTATGCTGCCAAAGGTCCCTTTCACACTCTCTTCCAAAACAGAGTGCACAACCGGGGTGCTTATCTTCGACGCCACATGAAAAACAAAGGCCCTGTAACAGAGAAAGAACACACGGCCTTCCTGAATTTCTGGTTGGAGCACTTCATATTATGTGGCCCTTCACTTGCTCCAACCAAGAATTATCTTTCCTTGGCCTATGAACTTGCCAGAGGCACCCAGCTTGGCATTGGCAAACTGTTCCTTGGAGAGGTCTATCGATATCTCCAACTAATGTCTGTCAAACTGTTTTCCCAAAAGACAGTCAAAACAGGAGGTCCCTGGTGGTTTATTCAGCTATGGGCTCAGCTGTATTTCCAGAACCATGTCCCAAACTTTCCACCTTTGGCCACTTGCATCTTTCCAGATACTAATGGGAAGCCAATCTGGTGCACTAGCTACGGCCAAGCTCTATATAGCCTTCCAGGTAGTAAACTGGCCCTCAAAGAAGCATTGGAGTGCTTCAGAATTTTCTACCAAGGCCTGGACAATCCTTCTTCTTTCCTTATACGGAGTCTGAAAATTTTGAAAATCCAGTCTCCTTCAGGCTAGACAGCTTTGCCGATGACGCCAGCACCCGGCAATTGTACTCCATCATGATCCGTCCCTGCTTCCTTCCAGTTGGCATGAGCACCTCAAACATGATCATCAAACCTGGTTATGAGTCTTATCAGCCGGTCGTAGCAGCCCGGCAGCTTGGTCTTGGGCAGGTATCTCCCCATTTCTTCCTCCACCACTTAACAGAGAGTAGAGCTGAGCTGCCCGATGTCCTCACCGGTCGAGGTGTTACTCTTTCTTTGATGCTCTAGCCATCCCGAGTTCCTCACAACCTCTCTTTTACCTCATCAACCGATGGTTTTGAGACCTGGTGGTCAATGTGGAAGACTCATGCCTTTAGGAGAGCTCTGGGACCATTGCTGAAACAACTTGATGCTGAATATGATATCCCTGCAGAACAGGTACCACTACCCACGAATTATCTTGAAGTGGCTTACAATGATTTCTTTTCTTTTATAAACTTGCTCTGTCTCCTTGCAGCAACAAGACGGTCCAGAACCTGTACATGATGACGGCTCCCCCTTCAAATTCCTCCCACCAGCTCCGGTGGTCCTCTTCTGCAAAAACTCACCACCCTTGAAAAAGGTTGTGATGCAGAGCTAGCCGATGACTCCAAAATCGGTTTCCAAGAGCAGAGTATCTTCTGGGCCAGCTACCCCCCGAGCCTCAGTCAAGGCGAGAACAGCAGTGAGGAAAGTAGCTGCCAGGAAGACCTTGAAGCGCCAAAACCCTACTCCAGCTCAAGAAAGTTTGCACGTAAGCTGATCCATGCCTTGGCTGATTTCATCTATCCCTCTAGGCTTCTGCAACATGCTTGTATTTCTTTTACAGGCCTCTACTGAAGAAAACTCCAGCGAGGAGACACAGTCCAGTCGAAGGGACTCGAGCTCGGGCAACTCTGGGAAAACCACCACGCAGAGCCAGCCAGACTTGCCACCGTCGGCTTCCAAGAAAAGGTCAGCTCCTGAACCTGCTGCTTCCCAAGCTCCAATCAAAGCAGGGCAGGGCGGTCTACGCACAAAGAGCCGATGCATCAAGAGAGCTCGCAAGGAACCGCAAACCTCTTCATTAAACCAGGAGATTTCGAATGTAATTACCCTCCATACTCTCCTTGGCTCGTATTTCATGCTAACCCACTACTGTTCTCATCGGCTAACCACTTCCTTTGCAGACTGATGACACCTCTAGTGGGGAAGTCGAGGAGGTACCGATGCCGTCCGCCACCCTGGACCTAGCAACTTCTAAAAGTGTAGCTGACAAGGTTGCCAACTTGGCCAAGCCCACAGGAGAAACACAAGAGCCGATCACCTCTTCATCGGTTGTTCCTCTGGTCTCAGGAGAGGTACACTCCCTTCCCTTAGCTCTACCCTTCTCTTTCGTTGTATACCGACGTTGTTCTTGTTGTTTGTCAGGGTTATGACCTCTCAAGCTTGCTAACGTTCGACCCTGAATCCATCAAACCATCTACTTCTAAAGCAAGAGAGGAGTCAGGACCCAGCGCTACACATGGTCAACTCCAGCATCTCAAGGCCCTGCTCTCCTCCTCAATTGAGACATTGGTTGAAGACCCCGAGGAAGTGAAGAGCATTCTTGAAGACATCCAGCCTCATCTCCCGGTGACGTTGCAGGTGAAACTGCGGCCGGTTCGACTCCGTCCGCCTACAGGTCAAGGGTGAAATTGGCTCGTCGGAGAATCGACCTACGCCACGCCCAGCTTCCGTTGAAAGCCGATATTGCGGACAAATGTCGGCGGCTTAATGAGAAAAAGGCAGCTTTGGACGCCAAAGCCGACACCTCGTCGGCAAGCTCGCTGAACTTGAGACCTTGCGAAAGGAGTTGGAGGACCTTGAAGAGAGGGTCCGGGCAACCAAACAGCTCATCCAAGATAAGGAAGCTCTTATTGCCCACTCCCACGAGGAAGCAGAAGGCCTCAAAGCTGAACTGAAGACTGATCTGGCCGAAATACGTGCCCTGAACAAGCAGCTGGTGACAGGCAAGGACGAAGATGATGATGTCGAGATCGCCGAGGTGGATCGTGTTCGTGCTGACGCCCTTCATGCCCTTGAGGCATTCCTTCAGTAGAGCCTCTCTATGTAACCTTGAGCTTGTACCTCTAGAGTCGATGGCTGTGCATCGACTTTTTAGTTCTAAAGTCGATGTCTATGCATCGGCTGTATTTGTTTTATATATTTTTTTTTACTGGCCGATTTCGTGCATCGGCCCCATATTTCATTGTCCGTTATCCCATATTAGGTGCCCCCGAGCCGAATCTTTCAAGTAATTGAAGATATCGGCTCTCCAGTTATCCGATTCCAGGAACTGTCCCTGAACATCGGCTCCACCTGCTACGTCCTTGTAGCCTGACGCCATCTGTGTGAGATCGTTCGCCTTGGTGTTCTTTCAACCAAGCTATCATCAGGCTCCTGAGATGCGATCTCTTCTAGCTCATCAGCCGATGTAAACCCATACCCTAGCTTTCCGTCGCCTGTTAGATCGATGCTGAACACAGGGAGAACGTATGGCGAGGATAATTTTGGCTGATTGCTGGAATCGGCCTCCTTGTTGATCGTATTGCTCAATGAAGGTTTACAACTTGCTTGTGCTCCCCTACGGGAGGGAGTCTCCCTACTACGACTACGTGACATGCTTGAGGTGAGATCCTCGCTTTTTATTTTTTGAGGCCGATCGCAGGGATCGGCCTTGTCACGTACGTCGATGGATGTTGCTCCTGCTACTCTATCAGGCCGGTGGATAAGACCAGCCTCACCCCGTTTTTTGTAACTTCGATGCGCTCACAGCCGTCCAAACTGACTCCAGAGAGCGGCTCTTGGTCTTCCGAGTCCCAAATATTCATGCCGGCTATTGAGACCTCGATCGAGTCGTCTGCATGAACGACCTCCACTTCATCTCCATCCCATTGTATCAGGCACTGGTGCATTGTAGATGGGATGCAGCAGTTGGCGTGAATCCAATCCCTCCCTAGCAGGACAGCGTAGGTGCTTTTGCTGTCGACGATGAAGAATGTTGTTGGGATGGTCTTTCGGCCTACGGTTAGATCCACGTTCAGAACGCCTTGCGTCCCTGATGCTTGGCCGTTGAAGTCGTTTAGTGTGACGTTGGTCTTGATCAAGTCTGTGCTAGAGCGTCCCAAACGCCGTAGCATGGAATATGGCATTATATTGACTGCCGCTCTCGTGTCAACCAACATCTTGCCGACAGGCTGCCCATTGATATAACCTTTTCGGTACAGGGCCTTCATATGTTTGTAGCCCTTCTCTCGTGGCTTTTCAAAGATAACTGGCCGTGGACCGCAGTCAAACTGTGCTATCGGCACTTCTTCGGTTCCTGGAGCACGAAACTCCGATGGAAGTACGAACACCATGTTGGTGCCAGCCGATGTACTCGCATCGGCTTTTACTTGCTTGGGGCACCATTCTTTCTTCTGTGGACGACTCTCCTCGTCCAAAGTTTGCTGAATTTTCACGGCCAGATCGGGCCGCGCTTTCCTCAACGTGTGCAGGTATTGTGCCTCGGCTTGCTCCAAGCTACGTAGCAGCTGAACCCTACGCTTCTGGGAGTGGCTGAATCCATCAGGACACCACCTTGGCCGGTGGTACCTATCTTCTTCTTCATCTTCTGACTCCTCAAAGTCTTCCTCTTGAGATGACTCAGCTCGTCTGTTCTGAGATGGGAGAGGCCCTAGACGCTTGAAAACTGAAACTTCCCCTGCGTCCTTCTTCCGCTGTCTACACTCCGGGCAGTTGTCAATTGTAGGTAATCGGCTCATTCCTGAATCCCAGCAGTGCTTAAAGAAAGGACAGTCCCAGTGTTTATCCATGTCCTCCTGCTCCCTTGACCTCCCCTTAGCGCGGTGCTCATATCCTTCGTCGTCTCTATCATACCGACGATATCTTCCATTGTCTATGTCAGACCGATGATATCTTTCGTCATCTCTGTCGTACCGCCGACGTCGGTCATACTGACGCTCATATTTGTTAAGGAGATGCGTGGAGAGTGGTTGTTGATATCGCACGCTTCTCACTTGTTCCTCGGTGCGGTACCGTCTGTCATCATATCGGGGCCGGTCGCGTGGGCCGGCCTCCTCCTTTTCCTTGCCACGGGAGTGACTGCTTTCTTCTTTATCCTTGCCATGGTGGTATACAGGCCCTGCCATGTTAACATCGAACGAGAAATCTAGCCGACGCCTCGCGGAATGATTGAGTTCCACCATGTTGACGCCAGGAAACGGATGTGTGTCCACTTTCATGGCAAACTGCCCAAAAATCAATCGGCCTTGTTCTATCGCCGTTTGGATCTGCCGACAAAACTCTTTGCAGTCATTGGTGGTATGGGTGAACGAGTGATGCCACTTGCAGTACGGTCTCCCGTTCATTTCTTGTGCTGTAGGGATTTTATGGCCTTCGAGTAACTTCAGCTGTTTTTCCTTAAGCAATAAATCGAATATCTGCTCAGCTTTGCTCACGTCGAAGTCAAACCCTTTTGCAGGCCCTTGTTGTTTCACCCATTTGCAGGACACGGGAGCTTCCCCCGAGCCCATTCAGCCACGGCTACTTCCAGGTCTTCTGCAGAATCCTCGGCTTCTTCTGTCTCGACCGAGGCCTACCGGACGCTTAAACTTGTCCTGAGTACGGTTCAGGGTGGCGCTGCTCATACGATGTTAGTTTCTGGACCATGTGCGACAGCGAACTGTACTCTACTTGGAAAGCCAGATCCTTGATCGGTGTTGCGAGGCCCAATGCTGCCAGATCGACTGCTTCTTTCTCAGTTAAACGAACCGAATAACATCGGTTCCTGACAGTCTTGAAACGTTGAATGTATTCCGACACCGTTTCTCCCCGCTTCTGCCGCACCTGCGTTAGATCGGCAATGCCAGCCTCGGTAGCTTATGAGTGGTATTGAACATGAAACTGTTCTTCCAGTTGCTTCCACGTCCGGACTGAGTTCGGTGGCAACGAGGTGTACCACCCAAAGGCTGATCCCGTGAGAGATTGTGCAAAAAACCTTACACGTAACGGGTATGATGCTGAAATCATGCCCAACTATGCCAAATATCGGCTCACGTGCTCAATTGAGCTAGACCCTTCTGCTCCATTGAATTTTGAGAATTCAGGGAGCCGATACTTGGGTGGCAGCGGGATCAAATCATACTCGTCGGGGTACGGCTTGGAATAGCCGATTGTTTTCCTCTTCGGCAGGATGCCGAACTGGTCTCTCAAGATGGTACTGATTTGTTCCATGGTATGAGCTGCAGGGACCGAGCTCTCATGACTCGTTCCGGTGGCATACTTAGCTAGCCATGCCTGTTTATCGGCGTCTGCTCCAGAAATCCCTGCTGGTGCAATCTGGTTCGTGCGCGCCAAGGTATTGCAGTCCGGCACGTATGTGCACACGTATCCATGTGGGATCTCTTTAGGCGGCTCATACAGGAATTGGCAATCGCCAGGATCACCTCCCACCTTGTAGACGACGTACGCCGGTGAACCCTGTAGCTCTGGAGCTACAAGCGCGAATGGCAGCGGCGGTCTGGTCTGGAACGGTATTTCTCCCTGGTGAGTCCCTAGGGCAGGTCCTGACGGAGAGTACTGATGTTTCATGATTTCCTGCACCACGCGAACCGCAACACGCTCGAAAGCGTTCACCAAGCTCTCAGAATGACGGTGTAGAGAATGAGCCACCATGTAATTAACTTCCTGGCGCAGAGCTCTGGTGCGTTCCTCTGAAGGGGTAGACAGGTCTACTTCATCAAGAACACCTTCGGGGGAGAACCCTTTCCACCTGATGCCATGTGAACGGGTCTTCGCGAAGGAGCCGATGAGATCGGCTTCTAAGAAGGCTTTAATCTCATCATATTTCTTCTTGTGTTCCTCAGGCAGGTCTGCGTACGTGACTGGTTCGTCCGCCACCTCATCTGCAGATTTTGACATAGTTGCGGCGGATGTCGACGTAGTTGTTGTAGAGTGTCCCACCGGGCGTGCCAGAATGTGTTGCCTACCAAAACGCACCGGCGAGCAGCGACGGGCAACACGGAGAGCCGGGAGGCTCCCAGGACTGCTGGTGGGTCCTGGTCCCTCGGGCAACGGCCCGCAATGCTCCGGCACACATCCCGGCTGATGCAAGGCCGTGCCACCTGACCTATACCTGGTCAGGAAGGTGATGGATTGCTTCGATTAGTTTCCTGCATGGCAAACACGTAAACATTAAATACGAGCCCCGATCGGCTCTTAGGTTGCCCTGTGGATCGGCTCAAAGAGCCGATTACCCCATGGTTCACGTTGGATTTACGATAACATGGGGATCCTGCTTAATCAATATTAAGTTAAACCAATCTACGATAGTCTAGGGTTTTCACCGCATAACCGGAACATCCTACGCGTAGTTGAGCCTAGCAGATACGTAAGATGATGGAAAACCAGTCCTAAAGAGGCCTAAAAACCAACACGAGGTCGATCCCCGGAACAATCCCTCTAGGACTTAGTAAACCATATCTTACGCACTACCGGATCGTTCAACCCGTTTGCAAGGCCTAACCATGCGGATATCAAACCAATCCTTGAGGTACAAGGAACAACTATAACGGATCAGATCTACTAAATAAAGAACAAGCAAGATGCTGCCCTTACACCTAAGATAGGTGTAAGGGCGGCTAGATATTGAGGGGCAGCGTAGCTAAGCAAGCATAACATGAAAGTATCAACGTCAGCCCCAAAACATCCACGATAAGGGTGTTGCTCGCCATCAAAAAGGCTTCAGCACGAGCAACACCAACAACGAATAAACTGATACTGCCTAGATCGCAAGATGCGATCTAGGCAGCATGTTGCTTACCCGGGAGAAACCCTCGAAACAAGGGGTGGCGATGCGCCTAGATTGGTTTGTTGTGAACGTGATCGTCCTCCTTTCTCAATAAGCCTAGGTACATATTTATAGTCCGTGGACTTTCTATCTTAGGAATAAACCTAGCTGTGTACGACTAAATTCTATCTCTTAATTCTAAACATAAAACGTACTCTACCATAAAATACAGATACACGGGCAATCTAGCCCAAACTTCTCGCACAAGGCCGATTCAGCGACACTTTAAGCATGTCCTCTAAGCCCATCTTCGATCACGGCCCATCTCCTGCTTTGGCTAAATTCTGGTGATAACACCTCCTTCTTTGCCGCCACCGCCTCCTTGGCCACCTCCTGCGCCTCTAGCCATCACCACCTGGCATCTTCATCCTCTTCCTCCTCCTCGTCCTGGCCGTCGTCAGCGATGGCGTCCCCCTCCTCATCCTGGCCATCGTCAGCGACGACCTCTCAACGGCCTCCCCCTCCTCGTCCTGGCCGTCGTCGACGACGACCTCTCACTCTTCCTCCTGGCCATCTACCGACGGGGAGCTAGAGTTGCTCGGCGTGGCAGCTCTTTCCCACCAATGGCGCCATCCCAGCGGCTTTCCCTCTTTATCGGAGACCGATGACAAAGAGAAGTTGCTCATGGCTCAGTCGTAGAGATGAATATGGCGCCGGCCGGTTGGAGATCCTTATGCGCAGACGCATGGGTCTTATTGAGCGGGGATTAATGGCGGTGCAGATACCGAAGAGGTCTGTGGTTGCTCTTCTGCGGCGGCTCGCACTCCATTCCGGCGATCGCGTATCGATCGACGCGGTTTCCACTCCGACGGTTGCCCTTCCCGGCAGTTGTTGTGCTTAACTTCGCGTTGGCTCGAGCCAAGATCGCTGCCAGGCGGCCCCGTAGGAAAATCCTCGCAGCGTCCGCAGAGACGCAAATATGCCGCATATTTGGGCCGCGTCCGCATCTCGCGAACGGCCCGGTCACTGTGCGTCAGGCCACTGGGATGGGGTACAGACGCATTTTCCATCCTCACCCTCACAAAATGCTATATGGACGCTTCATGCTTGTTTTATTCCGTTGGTTATCCATCATTTGTGTTACTATGAAGTGAAACATTGCAACAAAAATGGTTGGGTGCATGCAGAGTCCGGGCCTATTGCCCTTTCTTAATGAGTTTGCTGACAAATCAAATTTAATGAGTTTACAGATGAATGATATATAGTACTACTAGTACAACTGGAGATGGCGTTTTGGCTCATAGGAGCAAATGCTCCTATTATACAAAATAATTAAAAAACAATTTTAAAAATGTCAAAATATTCTGACATATTTTTTTTGTTGTACATCGTGACATTCTATGTTAGTGCACAAGTTTTCATGGAGAAACAACATTTTATGTGGCGTGTACAAAAAAGATAAAAAAATGTCCTATACGTAGTCGTGTTATAGCATCAAAATTTATCTTGTTTACTGGAGCCACAAATTTTTATAGTTTTTTTTTTTGAAAACTTGTGTACGAACATAAAATGTGTAGATATACATGAAATTTTTTAGTTTAGAATTTTTTGACACTTCAAAATATTGATTCACACAATAGGAGCAAATGCTCCTATGAGCCAAAGTGAATATCCCTAGTACAACTACTATTTGATAGTGGCGATGGACAAAAGAGAGTGTGTAATTGATCGACACATGCATACAACAATGAGTCTCATTAATTTTTAGCGGTTGGAGAAGAAGGGTTAGTAGTACTACTAGTACTAGGAGTAAGAGGAGGAAGGTTATGGTTGAGACACTTGTCCTTCTTGAACCGGAGCACCTGTTTATAGTGATCAATCTCCCAGATGTGGTCTTGCATCTGCACGTTGCCCATGATTGATGGCCCCAACGGACTCCGCCGGAATGCCAGGCAGACCACCCCTGGCACCACCTCCGGCACCACCACCCCCTTGGCCCCCGGATCCAGCCTCCCGCCGCCCTCGTACTCGATCACTAATTTGGGTATCGTCACGTTGTTGGCCGGATCCACGCCATCGCCGGTGAAGGTCCACCGGTAGCAGTGCTCAAAGCCTTGGATTTCCTCCTTTTTCAGATGGTCTAGGTGCCTGGTGATGGCCCTGGTGACCGCTCCATACGCCGGCTCGACGAGCGCCGTGAGGGATGTGCCGGTGTCGATGTTGAGGCCGCCGCCCTTGCCGTCGTGGATCCAGACCTCGGGAGGGATGTCGTCGAGGCGCTTCCCGTTGATGAATAAGCCGGTGACATGTATGCCGAAGGCCGGGGTGAGTGGGTTGTAGATGAGCCTTGTCTCGCAGGCGCCCGCGGCCATGGCCGGGTTGGGGCCGAAGGTGAGGTAGCTGGAGGAGTTGCCAGAGCTGACCGTCGGGAGGAGGCAGAAGGAGAAGCGGCCCTTGAAATGCCCGCCGGCGACGGTGCCGAAGGACACGTCCTGGTTTCCCAGGGTGAGCACGCCATCATGCATGGCCACGGCCCCGCCGGCCTCGTACGTGGAGCAGCCCAGCACGAGCCCCGGCAGCCTGGCCATCCGGCCGCCGGACACCACCACGGTGGCTGTCTCGCTGCCGTAGATCCCTCGGGCAGTTGTGCCGTCCACTGTCCTCGTGTCGTAGGTGCACGACTCGTTGCGGTTGGGCGTCAAACAGGTGTTGTGAGGAAACAAGCCGCAGCTGTCCGCCTGCGAGCACCGGTAGCGCCGCCACGACTTGGACCGCACCGGGCGGTACCAGTTCTTGACGTACTTGACCTTCTCCGGCGCGACGTTAACGGGGTCCTCCGAAGTTTCGTCAAAGGACATGGTCTTGCTGGTGGGTGGCCGAATCCGGCGGCCTCTGTGGCGCCGGTGTCCACGGAGGCGGCAGTTGAGCCAGGTCAAGTCGTTGGCAGTGTCAAGCGCCATGCTGTAGGGCAGCGCGGGCGTACCGAAGAGCACCGTGACGAGGTACATGCCCACGTCCCGGATGGTGAGGGCGCTCTGCATCGGCATCTCGAACATGGACGTGCTCGACATCAGCTCTGTCATGTCTGTTGCCGATGTCGACATCAGCTTCGGCGCCGGCTTGAGGTTGAGCTCCACCTCCTCTTCCGAATTTGACGTCGATGAGGCCAGCTGTCTCCTAGTGCCCTTGGCCATCTGCCGGTTCCGGGCCAGGTCCTTGGTTTCCATGGCGCGGTAGTGCTCGCGCCGCTCCTCCGGGGACTCCGGCACCACCGGCGGGGTCATCGGGAAGTGGCAGCTGCTGCCCTCCTCCAACACCTCCACGTAGATGACCTCCTCGTCATATGCGCCGTGCACGGCCACAAGAAGGAGGAGGAGCAACACGGCGGTAGCCACGACGACGACATAACAATAGCCACGCATCTCCGGCGGTCCACGCCGCACATAATACTTCATTAATCTCGTTTCATATGAGCTAGCTAGTTAAGCGTGCATATGCCGGCCCACCATTGGCATTCCCCTTGTCCTTGTCCTTGTCCTTGTGATTTGCTCCATTTTAGTGCTATGAAGGTGATAGGACGTGAGGTCACCACGCTCTTGTTTCCTGCTTTTGCTTTTTGGTCGAGTGGCCACAACCCATTCAGCTATATTAAGCTTCCTTCTGCCCCCACCTAAATTTAGCTGCGCCACATATATAATTGGCTTCCCCTCTAGTCACTTCCATTTTCCCACATGCATGTAACTAATTATTTTTTCACACTCTCTCATGTGCAACAAAATTAGTGTAGACTTCTATCAAAAGGGAAAGCCTCAGCAACATTTAACACTTTACTGAGATAGTCTCCAATTCAAAATAATTTTATTATAGTTCACATGTCACTACCGGAAAAATAGGCACGGCCGTGCAACCTTTCTTTGCCATGCGCCTCCGCACGGCAAAGAAATCTTTGCCGTGTAAAGTCAGGAAAATGCACGGCAAAGAAACGACGCACGGCAAAGACTCAATTAAACGCACGGCAAAGAAGACCGCACGGCAATGGTAGAAATCAGCGCACGGCAAACAATCCACGCACGGCAACAGAAGAAACCAGCACACGGCAAAGATTCGATGCACGGCAGTTTTCTTTGCCGTGTACCAGGACACTACACACGGCAAAGGTGTGGCTTTGCCGTGCGTTTTTGTGTGTGTAAAACAATGTAATTGGGGGAACTTGCTCAACCCTCTAGGGGTGGCATATCTCATATATATATATATATATAGGGGTACAACGTACACGTACAGGTATAATACAAGAAAGGTTATACAAAGTCTAACACCCTCCCTCAATCTCAACTCACTCTTGATGTAGCAAGAAGGTTGAGATTGTGCCTACAGACCTCAAACATAGGCAAAGGTAGAGGCTTGGTGAAGATGTCTGTAAGTTGATCCTTTGAAGAGATGAACTTGATTTGTAATAGCTTCTGTGAAACACGTTCCCTCACAAAATGAAAATTAATCTCTATGTGCTTGGTCCGTGCATGAAACACCGGATTAGATGAAAGAAACATGGCACCAATGTTGTCACACCAAAGGACCGGTGGACGAGGTTGAGAGACACCGAACTCCTGAAGAAGGGACTCAACCCATATGAGCTCAGCGGTTGCATCGGCAACGGCTTTATATTCAGCTTCGGTGCTGCTGCGAGAAACGGTGGCTTGCTTGCATGCTCTCCAGGCGATCAAATTAGGACCTAGGAACACAGCATAACCCCCCATGGATCGCATGTCGTCTGGACATCCAGCCCAATCAGCATCAGAGAACGCAGACAAAACGCCTGATGAACTGGCCCGGAGATGAAGACCAAACGAGACCGTGTGACTGACATAACGCATGATGCGTTTAACAGCAGACCAATGTACATCAGTAGGAGCATGCAAATACTGACACACTCTATTGACAGCAAAGGACAAGTCTGGTCGTGTAATCGTCAGGTATTGTAAGCCACCAACAATACTGCGATACTCCGTCGCATCCTCAGGAGATAAAAGAGTACCATCAGTAGCTGAGAGCTTGTCAGTAGAGGACATCGGCGTGGGCGACATCTTGCACTTGATCATGCCTGCACGGCGCAAGAGATCAAGAGAGTACTTCTTCTGAGTGAGAGCCAAGCCAGAAGACTGATGAGCAACCTCAATAACCAAGAAGAAGTGGAGCGGACCCAAATCCTTAACAGCAAAATCAGCACCAAGAGCAGAAATAAGAGCAGTAGCAGCTGTTGGTGAAGAACTGACCAGGATAATGTCATCGACATAGACAAGGAGATACATAGTCACACGGGGCCGCTGAAACAGAAACAACGAGGTGTCGGCCTTTGAAGGCACAAAGCCATGAGTATGAAGAGCAGAAGCCAGTCGAGCATCCAAAGCACGCGGCGCTTGCTTCAATCCATACAGAGCCTTAGTCAGGCGACAGAGATGTTGCGGCTGAGCAGGACTAACAAATCCCGGGGGCTGCCGCATATAGACCTCTTCCTCGAGAAGACCGTGAAGGAATGCATTATGTACATCCAGCTATCGAAGACACCAACCGCGTGAGACCGCAAAGGACAGAAGGAGCCGAATGGTGGTAGGCTTGACAACAGGACTGAATGTGTTCTCATAGTCAAGACCATGGCGTTGTTTGAATCCCTTGGCGACAAGACGAGCTTTGTAGCGCTCGATAGAACCATCAGCATGTTTCTTCACCTTGAATACCCACTTGGAATCAATTATGTTGACACGTGGCGGAGCAGGAACAAGTGTCTAGGTTTCATTCTGTAAGAGAGCCTGGTACTCCTGCTCCATAGCAGCCATCCAATGTGGGATAGTCATAGCGTCTTGATAACTGCGAGGTTCAGCAGTAGGGTCATCCACAGCATGGGCCATGCAAGCAGCCAACCAGGAAACAGTGCCGTCGGTGGGCTCCTTGGGGCGAACGATGCCACTGCGACTGCGCGTATGAGGACGCGAAGCAGCAGGTACGAGCGGAGGCGGTGCAGCTGGTGGTGAAGGCGCCGATGGTGTAGACGAAGGTGAGGCAGGCGCGGCCGACCCAGGCGCGGTGGGCGGCGGCGAGTGATGCAGTCCAGGCGTCACAGACCTGGGCGAGGCAGGGGGTGTGAACACCCGAGGCGACGTCGAGGGCGACGAGGGCCCAGGCCCAGGCGAGCGCAGCCAGGGCGATGAGGATGCCGGGGGCGACCCAGGCGGTGGAGAGGCGGAGCGGGCCAGCGGCGACTGATGGCGTGTATTTCACACGTTCGTTGGGCAACCCCAAGAGGAAGGTATGATGCGCACAGCAGCAAGTTTTCCCTCAGAAAGAAACCAAGGTTTATCGAACCAGGAGGAGCCAAGAAGCACGTTCAAGGTTGATGGCGGCGGGATGTAGTGCGGCGCAACACCGGAGATTCCGGCGCCAACGTGGAACCTGCACAACACAACCAAAGTACTTTGCCCCAACGAAACGAGTGAGGTTGTCAATCTCACCGGCTTGCTGTAACAAAGGATTAACCGTATTGTGTGGAAGATGATTGTTTGCGAGAGAAAATAGTAAAACAAGTATTGCAGCAGATTTGTATTTCAGTATTAAAGAATGGACCGGGGTCCACGAGTTCACTAGAGGTGTCTCTCCCATAAGATAAAAGCATGTTGGGTGAACAAATTACGGTCGGGCAATTGACAAATAGAGAGGGCATAACAATGCACATACATGACATGATAAGTATAGTGAGATTTAATTGGGCATTACGACAAAGTACATAGACCGCCATCCAATCGCATCTATGCCTAAAAAGTCCACCTTCAGGTTATCATCCGAACCCCCTCCAGTATTAAGTTGCTAACAACAGACAATTGCATTAAGTATGGTGTGTAATGTAATCAACAACTACATCCTCGGACATAGCGCCAATGTTTTATCCCTAGTGGCAACAGCACAACACAACCTTAGAACTTTACATCCTTGTCCCGAGTGTCAATGCGGGCATGAACCCACTATCGAGCATAAGTACTCCCTCTTGGAGTTAAAAGCAAAAACTTGGCCGAGCCTCTACTAGTAACGGAGAGCATGCAAGATCATAAACAACACATATGTAATAACTTGATAATTAACATGACATGGTATTCTCTATCCATCGGATCCCGACAAACACAACATAGAGTATTACGGATAGATGATCTTGATCATGTTAGGCAGCTCACAAGATCCAACAATGAAGCACAATGAGGAGAAGACAACCATCTAGCTACTCGCTATGGACCCATAGTCCGGGGGTGAACTACTCACTCATCACTCCGGAGGCGACCATGGCGGTGTAGAGTCCTCCGGGAGATGAATCCCCTCTCCCGGCGGGTGCGCGGAGGAGATCTCCGAAATCCCCGAGATGGGATCGGCGGCGGCGGCGTCTCGGTGAGGTTTTCCGTATCGTGGTTTTTCGCATCGGGGTTTCGCGATGGAGGCTTTAAGTAGGCGGAAGGGCGAGTCGGGGGCCCGACGAGGGGCCCACACCATAGGGCGGCGCGGGCCCCCCCGGGCCGCGCCGCCTTGTGGTGTCGCCACCTCGTGGCCCCACTTCGTATGTTCTTCGGTCTTCCGGAAGCTCCATGGAAAAATAGGCCCCCGGGTCTTCGTTTCGTCCAATTCCGAGAATATTTCGTTACTAGGATTTACGAAACCAAAAACAGCGAGAAAACGAGAACCGGCACTTCGGCATCTTGTTAATAGGTTAGTTCCGGAAAATGCACGAATATGACATAAAGTGTGCATAAAACATGTAGGTATCATCAATAATATGGCATAGAACATAAGAAATTATCGATACGTCGGAGACGTATCAAGCATCCCCAAGCTTAGTTCTGCTCGTCCCGAGCGAGTAAAACGATAACAAAGATAATTTCTGAAGTGATATGCCATCATAACCTTGATCATACTATTTGTAAACATATGTAGTGAATGCAGCGATCAAAACAATGGTAATGACATGAGTAAACAAGTGAATCATAAAGCAAAGACTTTTCATGAATAGTACTTCAAGACAAGTATTAATAAGTCTTGCATAAGAGTTAACTCATAAAGCAATAAATCAAAGTAAAGGTATTGAAGCAACACAAAGGAAGATTAAGTTTCAGCGGTTGCTTTCAACTTGTAACATGTATATCTCATGGATAATAGTCAACATAGAGTAATATAACAAGTACAATATGCAAGTATGTAGGAATCAATGCACAGTTCACACAAGTGTTTGCTTCTTGAGGTGGAGAGAGATAGGTGAACTGACTCAACATAAAAGTAAAAGAATGGTCCTTCAAAGAGGAAAGCATCGATTGCTATATTTGTGCTAGAGCTTTTATTTTGAAAACATGAAACAATTTTGTCAACGGTAGTAATAAAGCATATGAGTTATGTACATTATATCTTACAAGTTGCAAGTCTCATGCATAGTATACTAATAGTGCCCGCACCTTGTCCTAATTAACTTGGACTACCGGATCTTTGCAATGCACATGTTTTGACCAAGTGTCACAATGGGGTACCTCCATGCCGCCTGTACAAAGGTCTAAGGAGAAAGCTCGCATTTTGGATTTCTCGCTTTTGATTATTCTCAACTTAGACATCCATACCGGGACAACATGGATAACAGATAATGGACTCCTCTTTAATGCATAAGCATGTGGCAACAATTATTATTCTCATATGAGATTGAGGATATATGTCCAAACTGAAACTTCCACCATGAATCATGGCTTTAGTTAGCGGCCCAAAGTTCTTCTCTAACAATATGCATGCTCCAACCATGAAGGTGGTAGATCTCTCTTGCTTCGGACAAGACGGACATGCATAGCAACTCACATGATATCCAACAAAGAATAGTTGATGGCGTCCCCGAAACATGGTTATCGCACAACAAGCAACTTAATAAGAGATAAAGTGCATAAGTACATATTCAATACCACAACAGTTTTTAAGCTATTTGTCCCATGAGCTATATATTGCAAAGGTGAATGATGGAATTTTAAAGGTAGCACTCAAGCAATTTACTTTGGAATGGCGGAAAAATACCATGTAGTAGGTAGGTATGGTGGACACAAATGGCATAGTGGTTGGCTCAAGTATTTTGGATGCATGAGAAGTATTCCCTCTCGATACAAGGTTTAGGCTAGCAAGGTTATTTGAAACAAACACAAGGATGAACGGTACAGCAAAACTCACATAAAAGACATATGGTAAACATTATAAGACTCCATACCGTCTTCCTTGTTGTTCAAAACTCAATACTAGATGTTATCTAGACTCTAGAGAAACCAAATATGCAAACCAAATTAGCAAGCTCTAAGTATTTCTTCATTAATGGGTGCAAAGTATATGATGCAAGAGCTTAAACATGAGCACAACAATTGCCAAGTATCAAATTATCCAAGACATTTTAGAGTTACTACATGTAGCATTTTCCAATTCCAACCATATAACAATTTAA